>NC_047040.1:93749743-94025412 GCF_011762595.2 Tursiops truncatus | reverse complement strand
ATTAGAAATGAATTACAGGGTAAAAACGTAAAAAACACAAACACATGGAGGCTAAACAATACATTACTAAATAACCAAGAGATCACTGAAGAAATCAAAGAGGAAATCATAAACTACCTAGAGACAAATGATAATGAAAACACGACGATCCAAAACCTATGGGATGCAGCAAAAGCAGTTCTAAGAGGGAAGTTTATAGCTATACAAGCCTACCTCAAGAAACAAGAAAAATCTCAAATAAACAATCTAACCTTACACCTAAAAGAACTAGAGAAAGAAGAACAAACAAAACCCAAAGTTACTAGAAGGAAAAAAATCATAAAGATCAGAGCAGAAATAAATGAAATAGGAACAAAAAAAACAAGAGCAAAGATCAATAAAACTAAAAGCTGGTTCTTTGAGAAGATAAACAAAATTGATAAACCATTAACCAGACTCATCAAGAAAAAGAGGGAGAGGACTCAAATCAATAAACTTAGAAATGAAAAAGAAGTTGCAACAGACACCACAGAAATACAAAGCATCCTAGGAGACTACTACAAGCAGCTCTATGCCAATAAAATGGACAACCTGGAAGAAATGGACAAATTCTTAGAAAGGTATAACCTTCCAAGACTGAACCAGGAAGAAACAGAAAATATGAACAGACCAATCACAAGTAATGACATTGAAACTGTGATTAAAAATCTTCCAACAGGGCTTCCCTGATGGCACAGTGGTTAAGAATCCACCTGCCAATGCAGGGGACACGGGTTCGAGCCCTGTCTGGGAAGATCCCACATGCCGCGGAGCAACTAAGCCCACGTGCCTAGAGCCTGTGCTCTGCAACAAAAGAAGCCACTGCAAAGAGAAGGCTGCGCACACCGCAACGAAGAGTAGCCCCCACTCTCTGCAACTAGAGAAACCCACATGCAGCAACGAAAACCTGATGCAGCCAGTAAATAAATAAATAAAATTAATTAATTAAAAAAAATTTTAAAAACAAACAACAAAACAAAATCTTCCAACAAACAAAAGTCCAGGACCAGATGGCTTCACAGATGAATTCTATCATTTAGAGAAGAACTAACACCCATTCTTCTCAAACTCTTCCCAAAAATTGCAGAGGAAGGAACACTCCCAAACTCATTCTATGAGGCCACCATCACCCTGATACCAAAACCAGACAAAGATACTACAAAAGAAGACAATTACAGACCAATATCACTGATGAATAGAGATGTAAAAATCCTCAACAAAATACTAGCAAACAGAATCCAACAACACATTCAAAGGATCATACACCATGATCAAGTGGGATTTACGCAGGGATGCAAGGATTCAATATATACAAATCAATCAATGTGATACACCATATTAACAAACTGAATAATAAAAACCATATGATCATCTCAATAGATGCAGAAAAAGCTTTTGACAAAATTCAACACCCATTTATGATAAAAGCACTCCAGAAAGTGGGCATAGAGGGAACGTACCTCAACATAATAAAGGCCATATACAACAAACCCACAGCAAACATCACTCTCAATGGTGAAAAACTGAAAGCATTTCCTCTAAGATCAGGAACAAGATAAGGATGTCCACTCTCACCACTATTATTCAACATAGTTTTGGAAGTCCTAGCCATGGCAATCAGAGAAGAAAAAGAAATAAAAGGAATCCAAATTGGAAAACAAAAAGTAAAACTGTCACTGTTTGCAGATGAGATGATACTATACATAGAGAATCCAACAGATGCCATGAGAATACTACTAGAGCTAATTAATGAAATTGGTAAAGTTGCAGGATACAAAATTAATGCACAGAAATCTTTTGCATTCCCATACACTAATGATGAAAAATCTGAAAGAGAAATTAAGGAAACACTCCCATTTACCATTGCAACAAAAAGAATAAAATACCTAGGAATAAACCTACCTAGGGAGACAAAAGACCTGTATGCAGAAAACTATAAGACACTGATACCAACAGATGGAGAGATATACCATGTTCTTGGATTGGAAGAATCAATACTGTGAAAATTACTATACTACCCAAAGCAATCTACAGATTCAATGTAAGCCCTATCAAATTACCAATGGCATTTTTTACAGAACTAGAATAAAAAATCTTAAAATTTGTATGGAGTCACAAAAGACCCCGAATAGCCAAAGCAGTATTGAGGGAAAAAAACGGAGTTGGAGGAATCAGACTTCCTGACTTCAGACTATACTACAAAGCTACAGTAATCAAGACAATATCATACTGTCACAAAAACACAAATATTGATCAATGGAACAGGATAGAAAGCTGAGCTATAAACCTGCACACCTACGGTCAACTAATCTATGACAAATAAGGCAAGGATATACAATGGAGAAAGACAGTCTCTTCAATAAGTGGTGCTGGGAAAACTGGACAGCTACATGTAAAAGAATGAAATTAGAACACTCCCTAACACCACACACAAAAATAAACTCAAAATGGATTAGAGACCTAAATGTAAGGCCAGACACTATAAAACTCTTAGAGGAATACATAAGCAGAACACTCTATGACATAAACCATAGCAAGATCCTTTTTGACCCACCTCCTAGAGAAATGGAAATAAAAACAAAAATAAACAAATGGGACCTAACGAAACTTAAAAGCTTTTGCACAGCAAAGGAAACCATAAAGAAAACGAAAAGACAACCTTCAGAATGGGAGAAATTTTTTGCAAACGAATCAATGGACAAAGGATTAATCTCCGAAATATATAAACAGCTCATGCAGCTCAATATTGAAAAAACAAACAACCCAATCCAAAAATGGGCAGAAGACCGAAATAGACATTTCTCCAAAGAAGATATACAGATGGCCAAGAAGCACATGAAAACCTGCTCAACATCACTAATTATTAGAGAAAGGCAAATCAAAACTACAATGAGGTATCACCTCACACTGGTTAGAATGGGCATCATCAGAAAATCTACAAACAACAAATGCTTCAGAGGGTGTGGAGAAAAGGGCACCCTATTGTATTGTTGGTGGGAATGTAAATGGATACAGCCACTATGGAGAACAGTATGGAGGTTCCTTAAATAACTAAAAATAGAATTACCATGTGACCCAGCAATCCCACTACTGGGCATATACCCAGAGAAAACCATAATTCAAAAAGACACGTGCGGTTTCCCTGGTGGCGCAGTGGTTGAGAGTCCACCTGCCGATGCAGGGGACACGGGTTCGTGCCCCAGTCCAGGAAGATCCCACATGTTGCGGAGCGGCTAGGCCTGGGAGCCATGGCCGCTGAGCCTGCGTGTCTGGAGCCTGTGCTCCACAACGGAAGACGCCACAACAGTGAGAGGCCCGTGTACCGCAAAAAAAAAAAAAAAAAAAAAAGACACATGCACCTCAATGTTTATTGCAGCGCTATTTACAATAGCCAGGACATGGAAGCAAAATGCCCATCAACAGGCGAATGGATAAAGAAGATGTGGGGGAGACTTCCGGGAAGATGGCGGAAGAGTAAGACGCGGAGATCACCTTTCTCCCCACAGATACACCAGAAATACATCTACACGTGGAACAACTCCTACAGAACACCTACTGAACGCTGAAAGAAGACCTCAAACCTCGTAAAAGGCAAGAAACCCCCCACGTACCTGGGTAGGGCAAAAGAAAAAAGAATAAACAGAGACACAAGGCTAGGAATGGGACCTGCACCAGTGGGAGGGAGCCGTGACGGAGGAAACGTTTCCACACACTAGGAAGCCCCTTCGCGGGCAGAGACTGCGGGTGGCAGAGGGGGAAAGCTTCGGAACCGCGGAGGAGAGCACAGCAACAGGGGGGCGGGGGGCAAAGCGGCGAGATTCCCGCACAGAGGATCGGTGCCAACCAGCACTCACCAGGCCGAGAGGCTGCTTGTCTGCTCCCCCGCCGGGGCGGGCGGGGCTGGGAGCTGAGGCTCGGGCTTCGGTCAGATCGCAGGGAGAGGACTGGGGTTGGCGGCGTGAACACAGCCTGCAGTGGTTAGTGCACCACGGCTAGCCGGGAGGGAGTCCGGGGAAAAGTTTGGACCTGCTGAAGAGGCAAGAGACTTTTTCTTCCCTCTTTCTTTCCTGGTGAGCGAGGAGAGGGGAATAAGAGTGCTGCTTAAAGGAGCTCCAGAGACGGGCGCGAGCGGCGGCTAAAAGCTCGAACCCCAGAGACGGGCATAAGATGCTAGGGCTGCTGCTGCTGCCACCAAGAAGCCTGTGTGCAGGCACAGGTCACTATCCACACCCCGCTTCCGGGGAGCCTGTGCAGTCCGCCACTGCCAGGGTCCCGGGATCCAGGGACAACTCCCCCAGAAGAACGCACGGCGCGCCTCAGGCTGGTGCAACGTCACGCTACCGCCGCAGGCTCGCCCCGCACTCCTTGCCCCTCCCTCCACCCCGGCCTGAGTGAGCCAGAGCCCCCGAATCAGCTGCTCTTTTAACCCCATCCTGTCTGAGCGAAGAACAGATGCCCTCTGGCGACCTACGCGCAGAGGCGGGGCCAAATCCAAAGCTGAGCCCCTGGGAGCTGTGAGAGCAAAGAGAAAGGGAAATCTCTCCCAGCAGCCTCAGAAGCAGCCGATTAAAGCTCCACAATCAATTTGATGTACCCTGCATCTGTGGAATACATGAATAGACAACGAATCATCCCAAATTAAGGACGTGGACTTTGAGACCAAGATTTATGATTTTTTCCCCTTTTCCTTTTTTTGTGAGTGTGTATGTGTATGCTTCTGTGTCAGATTTTGTCTGTATAGCTTTGCTTCCACCATCTGTCCGAGGTCCTATCTGTCCGTTTTTTTGTTGTTTTTTTAAAAATTTTTTTCTTAATAATAACTTTTTATTTTAATTATTTTATTTTACTTTATCTTCGTTCTTTCCTTCCTTCCCTCCTTTAGAAAACGAATCATCCCAAATTAAGGAGGTGGACGTTGAGAGCAAGATTTACGATTTTTTTCCCCTTTTCCTCTTTTTGTGAGTGTGTATGTGTATGGTTCTATGTCAGATTTTGTCTGTATAGCTTTGCTTCCACCATTTGTCCTAGGGCTCTATCCGTCCGTTTTTTTTCTCTTAATAATTATGATTTTATTTTAATAACTTTATTATATTTTATCTTACTTTTATTTTACTTTATCTTCTTTCTTTTTTTCCTTCCTTCCCTCCTTCCTTCCTCCCTCCTTTCTTTCTTTCCTTCCTTCCTTCTCTTCTTCTTCTTCTTTCTTTCTTTCTACTTTTTCTCTCTTTTATTCAGAGCCGTGTGGATGAAAGGCTCTTAGTGCTGCAGCCAGGAGTCAGTGCTGTGCCTCTGAGGTGGGAGAGCCAATTTCAGGACACTGGTCCACAATAGACTTACCAGCTCCACATAATATCAAACGGCGAAAATCTCCCAGAGATCTCCATCTCAACACCAGCACCCAGCTTCACTCAACGACCAGCAAGCTTCAGTGCTGAACATCCTATGCCAAACAACTAACAAGATAGGAACACAACCCCACCCAGTAGCAGAGAGGATGCCTAAAATCATAATAAGTCCACAGACACCCCAAAACACACCACCAGACGTGGACCAGCCCACCAGAAAGACAAGATCCAGCCTCATCCACCAGAACACAGGCACTAGGCCCCTCCACCAGGAAGCCTACACAACCCACAGAACCAACCTTAGCCACTGGGGACAGACACCAAAAACAACGGGAACTACGAACCTGCAGCCTGCAAAAAGGAGACCCCAAACACAGTAAGATAAGCAAAATGAGAAGACAGAAAAACACACAGCAGATGAAGGCGCAAGATAAAAACCCACCAGACCAAACAAATGAAGAGGAAATAGGCAGTCTACCTGAAAAAGAATTCAGAACCATGATAGTAAAGATGATCCAAAATCTTGGAAATAGAATAGACAAAATGCAAGAAACATTTAACAAGGACCTAGAAGAACTAAAGATGAAACAACGATGAACAACACAATAAATGAAATGAAAAATACTCTAGATGGGATCAATAGCAGAATAACTGAGGCAGAAGAACGGATAAGTGACCTGGAAGATAAAATAGTGGAAATAACTACTGCAGAGCAGAATAAAGAAAAAAGAATGAAAAGAACTGAGGACAGTCTCAGAGACCTCGGGGACAACATTAAATGCACCAACATTCGAATGATAGGGGTTCCAGAAGAAGAAGAGAAAAAGAAAGGGACTGAGAAAATATTTGAAGAGATTATGGTTGAAAACTTCCCTAATATGGGAAAGGAAATAGTTAATCAAGTCCAGGAAGCACAGAGAGTCCCATACAGGATAAATCCAAGGAGAAATATGCCAAGACACATATTAATCAAACTGTCTAAAATTAAATACAAAGAAAACATATTAAAAGCAGCAACAGAAAAACAACAAATAACATACAAGGGAATCCCCAAAAGGTTAACGGCTGACCTTTCAGCAGAAACTCTGCAAGCCAGAAGGGACTGGCAGGACATATTTAAAGTGATGAAGGAGAAAAACCTGAAACCAAGATTACTCTACCCAGCAAGGATTTCATTCAGATTTGATGGAGAAATTAAAACCTTTACAGAGAAGCAAAAGCTGAGAGAGCTCAGCACCACCAAACCAGCTTTACAACAACTGCTAAAGGAACTTCTCTAGGCAAGAAACACTAGAGAAGGAAAAGACCTACAATAACGAACCCAAAACAATTAAGAAAATGGGAATAGGAACATACATATCGATAAATAACTTAAATGTAAATGGACTAAACGCTCCCACCATAAGACACAGATTGGCTGAATGGATACAAAAACAAGACCCATATATTTGCTGTCTACAAGAGACCCACTTCAGAACTAGACTCACATACAGACTGAAAATAAGGGGATGGAAAAAGATATTTCATGCAAATAGAAACCAAAGGAAAGCTGGAGTAGCAATTCTCATATCAGACAAAATAGACTTTAAGATAAAGACTATTAGAAGAGACAAAGAAGGACACTACATAATGATCAAGGGATCGATCCAAGAAGAAAATATAACAATTGTAAATATTTATGCACCCAACATAGGAGCACCTCAATACATAAGGCAAATACTAACAGCCATAAAAGGGGAAATCGACAGTAACACATTCATAGTAGGGGACTTTAACACCCCACTTTCACCAATGGACAGATCATCCAAAATAAAAATAAATAAGGAAGCACAAGCTTTAAATGATACATTAAACAAGATGGACTTAATTGATATTTATAGGACATTCCATCCAAAAACAACAGAATACACATTTTTCTCTAGTGCTTATGGAACATTGTCCAGGATAGATCATATCTTGGGTCACAAATCAAGCCTTGGTAAATTTAAGAAAATTGAAATTGTATCAAGTATCTTTTCCGACCACAACGCTATGAGACTAGATATGGATTACAGGAAAAGATCTGTAAAAAATACAAACACATGGAGGCTAAACAATACACTACTTAATAACGAAGTGATCACTGAAGAAATCAAATAGGAAATTTAAAAATACCTAGAAACAAATGATAATGGAGACACAACAACCCAAAATCTATGGGATGCAGCAAAAGCAGTTCTAAGAGGGAAGTTTATAGCAATACAATCCTACCCTAAGAAACAGGAAACATTTCGAATAAACAACCTAAACTTGCACCTAAAGCAATTAGAGAAAGAAGAACAAAAAAACCCCAAAGTTAGCAGAAGGAAAGAAATCATAAAAATCAGCTCAGAAATAAATGAAAAAGAAATGAAGGAAACGATAGCAAAGATCAATAAAACTAAAAGCTGGTTCTTTGAGAAGATAAACAAAATTGATAAACCATTAGCCAGACTCATCAAGAAAAAAAGAGAGAAGACTCAAATCAATAGAATTAGAAATGAAAAAGGAGAAGTAACAACTGATACTGCAGAAATATAAAAGGTCATGAGAGATTATTACAAGCAACTCTATGCCAATAAAATGGACAACCTGGAAGAAATGGACAAATTTTTAGAAATGCACAAACTGCCAAGACTGAATCAGGAAGAAATAGAAAATATGAACAAACCAATCGCAAGCACTGAAATTGAAACTGTAATTTAAAATCTTCAAACAAACAAAAGCCCAGGACCAGATGGCTTCACAGGCGAATTCTGTCAAACATTTAGAGACGAGCTAACACCTATCCTTCTCAAACTCTTCCAAAATATAGCAAAGGGAGGAACACTCCCAAACTCATTCTACGAGGCCACCATCACCCTGATACCAAAACCAGACAAGGATGTCACAGAGAAAGAAAACTACAGGCCAATATTACTGATGAACATAGATGCAAAAATCCTCAACAAAATACTAGCAAACAGAATCCAACAGCACATTAAATGGATTATACACCATGATCAACTGGGGTTCATTCCAGGAATGCAAGGATTCTTCAATATACGCAAATCAATCAACGTGATACACCATATTAACAAATTGAAGGAGAAAAACCATATGATCATCTCAATAGATGCAGAGAAAGCTTTCAACAGAATTCAACACCCATTTATGATAAAAACCCTGCAGAAAGTAGGCATAGAGGGAACTTTCCTCAACATAATAAAGGCCATATATGACAAACCCACAGCCAACATTGTCCTCAATGGTGAAAAACAGAAACCATTTCCACTAAGATCAGGAAAAAGACAAGGTTGCCCACTTTCACCACTCTTATTCAACAGAGTTTTGGAAGTTTTAGCCATAGCAATCAGATAAGAAAGGGAAATAAATGGAATCAAAATTGGAAAAGAAGAAGTAAATCTTGCACTGTGTGCAGATGACATAATACTATACATGGAGAATCCTAAAGATGCTACCAGAAAACTACTAGAGCTAATCAATGAATTTGATAAAGTAGCAGAATACAAAATTAATGCACAGAAATCTCTGGCATTGCTAAACACTAATGATGAAAAATCTGAAAGTGAAATCAAGAAAACACTCCCATTTACCATTGCAACAAAAAGAATAAAATATCTAGGAATAAACCTACCTAAGGAGACAAAAGACCTGTATGCAGAAAATTGTAAGACACTGATGAAAGAAATTAAAGATGATACAAATAGATGGAGAGATATACCATGTTCTTGGATTGGAAGAATCAACATTGTGAACATGACTCTACTACCCAAAGCAATCTACAGATTCAATGCAATCCCTATCAAACTACCACTGGCATTTTTCACAGAACTAGAAGAAAAAAATTCACAATTTGTATGGAAACACAAAAGACCCTGAATAGCCAAAGCAATCTTGAGAACAAAAGCGGAGCTGGAGGAATCAGGCTCCCTGACTTCAGACTATATTACAAAGCTACAGTAATCAAGACAGTATGGTACTGGCACAAAAACAGATAGATCAATGGAACAGGATAGAAAGCCCAGAGATAAACCCACGCACATATGGTCACCTTATCTTTGATAAAGGAGGCAGGAATGTACAGTGGAGAAAGGACAGCCTCTTCAATAAGTGGTGCTGGGAAAACTGGACAGGTACATGTAAAAGAATGAGATTAGATGACTCCCTAACACCATACACAAAAATAAGCTCAAAATGGATTAAAGACCTAAATATAAGGCCCGAAATTATCAAACTCTTAGAGGAAAACATAGGTAGGACACTCTATGACATAAATCACAGCAAGATCCTTTTTGACCCACCTCCTAGAGAAATGGAAATAAAAACAAAAAAACAAATGGGACCTAATGAAACTTCAAAGCTTTTGCACAGCAAGGGAAACCATAAACAAGACCAAAAGACAGTCCTCAGAATGGGAGAAAATATTTGCAAATGAAGCAACTGACAATGGATTAATCTCCAAAATTTACAAGCAGCTCATGCAGCTCAATAACAAAAAAACAAACAACCCAATCCAAAAATGGGCAGAAGACCTAAATAGACATTTCTCCAAAGAAGATATACAGACTGCCAACAAACACATGAAAGAATGCTCAACATCACTAATCATTAGAGAAATGCAAATCAAAACTACAATGAGATATCATCTCACACCAGTCAGAATGGCCATCATCAAAAAATCTAGAAACAATAAATGCTGGAGAGGGTGTGGAGAAAAGGGGACCCTCTTGCACTGTTGGTGGGAATGTAAATTAATACAGCCACTGTGGAGAACAGTATGGAGGTTCCTTAAAAAACTACAAATAGAACTACCATATGACCCAGCAATCCCACTACTGGGCATATACCCTGAGAAAACCATAATTCAAAAAGAGTCATGTACCAAAATGTTCATTGCAGCTCTATTTACAATAGCCCGGAGATGGAAAGAACCTAAGTGTCCATCATCGGATGAATGGATAAAGATGTGGCACATATATACAATGGAATATTACTCAGACATAAAAAGAAACGAAATTGAGCTATCTGTATGAGGTGGATAGATCTAGAGTCTGTCATACAGAGTGAAGTAAGTCAGAAAGAGAGAGAAATACCGTATGCTAACACATATATATGGAATTTAAGAAATAAAAAATGTCAGGAAGAACCTAGGAGTAAGACAGGAATAAAGACACAGACCTACTAGAGAATGGACTTGAGGATATGGGGAGGGGGAGTGGTAAGCTGTGACAAAGCGAGAGAGAGGCATGGACATATATACACTACCAAACGTAAGGTAGACAGCTAGTGGGAAGCAGCCGCA
Organism: Tursiops truncatus; assembly: GCF_011762595.2. Lineage (NCBI taxonomy): Eukaryota > Metazoa > Chordata > Mammalia > Artiodactyla > Delphinidae > Tursiops > Tursiops truncatus. The sequence continues at coordinate 94,014,726 of NC_047040.1, read as the reverse complement.
TAGCACAGGGTGCTTTGTGATCGGTGTTTTGTGATCGCCTGGAGGGGTTGGATAGGGAGGGTGGGAGGGAGGGAGACGCAAGAGGGAAGAGATATGGGAACTTATGTATATATATAACTGATTCATTTTGTTGTAAAGCAGAAACTAACACACCATTGTAAAGCAATTATACTCCAATAAAGATGTTAAAAAAATGTGGTATATATATAGAATGGAATATTCCTCAGCCATAAAAAGGAACAAAACTGAGTTATTTGTAGAGATGTGGATGGATCTAGAGGCTGTCATACAGAGTGAAGTAAGTCAGAAAGAGAAAAACAAATATTGTACATTAACACATATATGTGGAACCTAGAAAAATGGTACAGATGAACTGGTTTGCAGGGCAGAAATTGAGACACAGATGTAGAGAACAAACGTATGGACACCAAGGAGGAAAAGCATGGGCGGCTGGGGGTGGGGGTGTGATGAATTGGGAGTTTGGGATTGACATGCATACACTGATGTGTATAAAATCGATGACTAATAAGAACGTGCTCTATAAAAAAATAAAAATTCAAAAAAGTATATTCACTTAAGATTAACTTAATTGAAATGAATACCCACTTTATATTTTTTTTAGCTTACAGACACCATTCTGAGGCTTCTTTACAATGAAAATTGAACACAAGTGAATTGAAGTCTTCATTTCTGAATATAAAACACTACGCAGTTTTATTAGGTACCTAATAAAAAATTTTAAGTTTATTTTTGAAAAGTCAATATATGAACATGTTAGAAGAGTTCAAAAAGTCAAATTCAATGTATGTCTCCCAGAGGGAACCAATTTTGCCTGTTGTGTGTATATGTGTATTCTTGTAAAGAAAATCTATACAAATATGTTCCTATAAGAGGGTTTCATCTTCAAGGAATTCATGGAAAAGACTCTGACAAGTACAGGTTTCTGGTAACTGACTATACTGCTGAACTGAGTGAATAAGCATTTTCAGAACTCTGATGGAAAACTGATGAACTCATAAAAGTGCTAACAAAAGATCAAGATGAAAAAAATTAATTACATGGGACTGAGTGAACTGATGAGGATGATTATAATTTTTGTGACTTTCTGTATGAATAAAAAAAAAATCCCACAAGGACTCAGAGGCAAAAAATATACAAATCAATTTTCACTGCAAAGTAAAGGAGCTGTTACAGTGGAGGATTACTGGACTGAATGTCAATATTATGACATAGTATGAGTGTGTTTCGTGTTTGGTAATTGTAATCATTGTTGCTTTTGTTGTGGTCATCCATTTACAATGCTTGGTGTCAGTCTATTTATCTCTTGTAAAAATAAAATACAATGTGTGTGTGTGTGTGTGTGTGTGTGTGTGTGTGTGTGAGAGAGAGAGAGAGAAAATAAATAAATTAATTAAAAAGAAAATCTATAATCATACAAGCACTTACATGTACATATTCCTTTGTTCATGTTACCCAAACAGTAGCATCTTCCTTTTTTTCCCTACTTAATACCTTGGTGGTCCTTCCACATAAAAGCTGCCTTCTTTTTTTTTTTTAAAGGTATCCTTTTTTAATTTTTATTTATTTTTAAAATAAATTTATTTATATATTTTTGGCTGCGTTGGCTCTACGCTGCTGCGCAAGGGCTTCCTCTAGTTGGGGTGAGCAGGAGCCACGCCTCGTTGCAGTGCACAGGCTTCCCAATGTGGTGGCTTCTCTTGTTGCGGAGCATGGGCTCTTGGCACACGGGCTCAGCAGTTGTGACACACAGGCTCAGCAGTTGTGGCATACGGGCTCAGTAGCTGTGGCGCACGGGCCTAGCTGCTCCGTGGAATGTGGGATCCTCCCGGACCACGGCTTGAACCCGTGTCCCCTGCACTGGCAGGCGGATTCTTAACCACTGCACCACCAGGGAAGTCCCTGCCTTCTTTTTATATCAGTCTATTTTAAGTTGATAACTTAAGTTTGGATGCATTATAGAACTCTGTATTTTAATTCCCTCTCTGCCAATGTTTTATGTTTTTGATGTCACAATTTAACATCTTTTTATCTTGTGTATCTCTTACCTAAGTATTGTAGTTATAGCTTTTATTTACTATTTATGTCTTTTTATCTCATACAAGCTTTGTAAGTGATTAACCTATCACGTTTACAACTTTAAATTATTCTGATTTTTACTGCATATTTACCTTTCCTAGTAAGATTTATACTTTCATATGTTTTCCTGCAACTAATTAGCACCCTCTTGTTTCAGCTTAAGTAAGTCCTTTTAACATTTCTTGTAAGGCCAGTCTAGTGGTGATGAACTCCGTTAGCTTTTGCTTGTCTGGAAAACTCTTTCTCTCTCCTTCAACTCTGAAGGATAGCTTTTTTGGTAGAGTATTCTTGGTTGGTAGCTTTTCTTCTTTCAGCACTTTGATGCCTTCTTTTTTTTTTTTTTTTTTTTTTTTTTTTGCCGCCTTCTTTTTAAGAGCTGACTAGTATCTTATTGCATAGATGTATCAAATCATCCAATCCTCAATTCATGGACAGTCATACTTGCAAACTTTTGCAATTATAAACTACTACTAAGAATAACCATATGATATATGATGTCAAACATCTTCTCATATGTCTATTTCCCTTCTGTATATCTTCTCTGTGAAGTATCTGTTCAGATCCTTTGCCTATTTTTAAATTGGGTTCTTTGTTTTCTTATTGAGTTTTAAGAGTTCTTTGCATATTTGGGATACAAGTTCCTTATTAGATATGTGTTTTGCAAAGACTTTCTCCTTGTATTTTCACTCTTAACAGTGTCTTTCACAGAGCAGAGGTTTTTAATTTTAATGAAGTCCAACTTAATTTTTTCTTTCATGGATCATCTTTTGGTGTTGTATCCAAAAACTCATTGCCTATGACAATAAAATGCACAACCTGGAAGAAATGGACAAATTCTTAGAAAGGTACAGTCTTCAAAGACTGAACCAGAAAGAAATAGAAAATATGAACAAACCAATCACAAGTACTGAAATTTAAACTCTGATTAAAAATCTTCCAAAAGACAAAAGTCCAGGACCAGACTGCTTCACAGGCAAATTTAATCAAACATTTACAGTAGAGTTAACACCTCTCCTTCTCAAACCATTGCAAAAAATTGCAAACAAAAGAACACTCCCAAGCTCATTCTAAGAGTTCATCATCTCCCTGATAACAAAACCAGACAAAGATATCACAAAAAAAGGAAATTACAGGCCAATATCACTGATGAACACAGACACAAAAATCCTCAACAAAATACTAGCAAACAGAATCCAACAACACATTAAAAGGATCATACACCATTATCAAGTGCAGTTTATTCCAGGAATGCAAGGATTCTTCGATATATGCAAATCAATCAAAATGATACACCATATTAACAAGTTGAAGGAGAAAAACCATATGATCATCTCAATAGATGCAGAGAAAGCTTTCAACAGAATTCAACACCCATTTATGATAAAAACCCTGCAGAAAGTAGGCATAGAGGGAACTTTCCTCAACATAATAAAGGCCATATATGACAAACCCACAGCCAACAACATCCTCAATGGTGAAAAACTGAAACCATTTCCACTAAGATCTGGAACAAGACAAGGTTGCCCACTTTCACCACTCTTATTCAACAGAGTTTTGGAAGTTCTAGCCACAGCAATCAGAGAAGAAAAATAAATAAAAGGTATCCAAATCAGAAAAGAAGAAGTAAAGCTGTCACTGTTTGCAGATTACATGACACTATACATAGAGAATCCTAAAGATGCCACCAGAAAACTACTAGAGCTAATCAATGAATTTGGTAAAGTGGCAGGATACAATATTAATGCACAGAAGTCTCTGGCATTCTTATACACTAATGATGAAAAATCTGAAAGTGAAATTAAGAAAACACTCCCATTTACCATTGCAACAAAAAGAATAAAATATCTAGGAATAAACCTACCTAAGGAGACAAAAGACCTGTATGCAGAAAATTATAAGACACTGATGAAAGAAATTAAAGATGATACAAATAGATGGAGAAATATATCATGTTCTTGGACTGGAAGAATCAACATTGTGAACATGACTCTACTACCCAAAGCAATCTATAGATCTAATGCAATCCCTATCAAACTACCACTGACATTTTTTACAGAACTAGAAGAAAAAATTTCACAATTTGTATGGAAACACAAAAGACCCCGAATAGCCAAAGCAATCTTAAGAACGAAAAATGGAGCTGAAGGAATCAGGCTCCCTGACTTCAGACTATACTACAAAGCTACAGTAATCAAGACAGTATGGTACTGGCACAAAAACAGAAATATAGAGCAATGGAACAGAATAGAAAGCCCAGATATAAACCCACACACATATGGTCACCTTATCTTTGATAAAGGAGGCAAGAATATGGAGTGGAGAAAAGACAGCCTCTTCAATAAGTGGTGCTGGGAAAAGTGGACAGGTACATGTAAAAGTATGAAATTAGAACACTCCCTAACACCATACACAAAAATAAACTCAAAATGGATTAAAGACCTAAATGTAAGGCCAGACACTATCAAACTCTTAGAGGAAAACATAGGCAGAACACTCTATGACAATATACTTTTTGACACACCTCCTAGAGAAATGGAAATAATAACAAGAATAAATAAATGGGACCTAATGAAACTTCAAAGCTTTTACACAGTAAAGCAAACCATAAACAAGACCAAAAGACAACCCTCAGAATGGGAGAAAATATTTGCAAACGAAGCAACTGACAAAGGATTAATCTCCAAAATTTACAAGCAGCTCATGCAGCTCAATAACAAAAAAACAAACAACCCAATCCAAAAATGGGCAGAAGACCTAAATAGACATTTCTCCAAAGAAGATATACAGATTGCCAACAAACACATGAAAGAATGCTCAACATCATTAATCATTAGAGAAATGCAAATCAAAACTACAATGAGATATCATCTCACACCGGTCAGAATGGCCATCATCAAAAAATCTAGAAACAATAAATGCTGGAGAGGTTGTGGAGAAAAGGGAACACTCGTGCACTGTTGCTGGGATGTAAATTGATACAGCCACTATGGAAAACAGTATGGATGTTCCTTAAAAAACTAAAAACAGAACTACCATGCAACCCAGCAATCCCACTACTGGGCATATACCCTGAGAAAACCATAATTCAAAAAGAGTCAGGTACCAAAACGTTCATTGCAGCTCTATTTACAATAGCCAGGACATGGAAACAACCTAAGTGTCCAGCAACAGATGAATGGATAAAGAAGATGTGGCACATATATACAATGGAATATTACTCAGCCATAAAAAGAAACGAAATTGAGTTATTTGTAGTGAGGTGGATGGACCTGGAGTCTGTTATACAGAGTGAAGTAAGTCAGAAGAAGAAAAACAAATGCCGTATGCTAACACATATATATGGAATCTAAGAAAGAAAAAAATGTCATGAAGAGCCTAGGGGTAGGACGGGAATAAAGACACAGACCTACTAGAGCATGGACTTGAGGATATGGGGAGCGGGAGGGGTAAGCTCTGACGAAGTGAGAGAGAGGCATGGACATATATACACTACCAAACATAGGGTGGATAGCTAGTGGGAAGCAGCCGCATGGCACAGGGAGATCAGCTCGGTGGTTTGTGACCGCCTAGAGGGGTGGGATAGGGAGGGTGGGAGGGAGGGAGACGCAAGAGGGAAGATATATGGGAACATATGTATATGTATAACTGATTCACTTTGTTGTAAAGCAGAAACTAACACACTATTGTAAAGCAATTATACTCCAATAAAGATGTTAAGAAAAAAAAGAGGATTATACACCATGATCAAGTGGGATTTATCCCAGGGATGTAAGGATTCTTCAATACACACAAATCAATCAATGTGATACACCATATTAACAAATTGAATAAAAACCATATGATCATCTCAATAGATGCAGAAAAGGCTTCTGACAAAATTCAACACCTATTTATGATGAAAACACTCCAGAAAGTGGGCATACAGGGAACCTACCTCAGCATATAAAGGCCATATACGATAAGCCCACATTTAACATCATTCTCAGTGGTGAAAAACTGAAAGCATTTCCTCTAAGATCAGGAACAAGACAAGGATGTCCACTCTTACCACTTTATTCAACACAATTTTGGAAGTCCTAGCCATGTCAGAGAAGAAAAATAAATAAAAGGAATCTAAATCGGAAAAGAAGTAAAACTGTCACTGTTTGCAGATGACATGATGCTATACATAGAAAATCCTAAAGATGTTACCAGAAAACTACTAGAGCTAATCAGTGAATTTGGTAGAGTTGCAGAATACAAAATTAATACACAGAAATCTCTTGCATTCCTATACACTAACAACAAAAGATCAAAGAGATAAATTATGAAACAATCCCATTTACCATCATGTCAAAAAGAATAAAATACCTAGGAATAAACCTACCTAAGGAGGCAAAAGACCTGTACTCAAAAAACTATAAGATACTAATGAAAGAAACCAAGAATGACACAGATGGAGATATACCATGTTCTTGGATTCGAAGAATTGATATTGTGAAAATGACTCTACTACCCAAAGCTATCTACAGATTCAGTGCAATCCCTAGCAAATTACCAACAGCATTTTTCAAAGAATTAGAACAAAAAATGTTACAATTTGTATGGAAACACAAAAGACCCCCAATAGCCCAAGCAATTTTGAGAAAGAAAAATGGAGTTTGAGGAATCAGGCTCCCTGACTTCAGACTACCTACAAAACTACAGCCATCAAAAAAGTATGGTAGGGACTTCCCTGGCAGTCCAGTGGTTAAGACTTCACCTTCCAGTGAAGGGGACGCGGGTTTGATCCCTGGTCAGGGAGCTAAGATCCTACATGTCTTGGGGCCAAAAAACCGAAACATAAAACAGAAGCAACATTGTAACACATTCAATAAAGACTTTAAAAATGGTCCACATTTTTAAAAATTTAAAAAAATTTATAATTAAAAAAAAGAAGAAAAAAATGGTCCACATTAAAATAAAAAACCTTGGGAAAAAAAGAAAAGCAGCATGGTACTGGCACAAAAACAGAAATATAGATCAATGGAACAGGATAGAAAGTCCAATGATAAACCCATGCACCTAGGGTCACCTCATCTATGACAAAGGAGGCAAGAATATACAATGGAGAAAAGACAGTCTCTTCAATAAGTGGTGCTGGGAAAACTAGACAGCTATATGTAAGAGAATGAAACTGGAACACTCCCTAACACCATACACAAAAATAAACTCAAAGTGGATTAAAGACCTAAATGTAAGGCTGGACACTATAAAACTCTTAGAGGAAAACATAGGCAGAACACAAACCGCAGCAAGCTCTTTTTTGATCCACCTCCTAGAGTAATACCAATAGAAACAAAAATAAACAAATGGGATCAAGTAAACTGAAAAACTTTTGCATAGCAATGGAAACCATAAACAATACAGAAAGACAACCTCAGTACGGGAGAAAATAGTTGCAAACAAAGCAACCAACAAAGGATTAATCTCCAAAATATGCAAACAGCTCATACAACTCAATATCAGAAAAACAAACAACCCAATCAAAAAATGGGTGGAAGGGCTCCCCTGGTGGCGCAGTGGTTGAGTCCACCTGCCGATGCAGGGGACACGGGTTCGTGCCTCCACATGCCGCGCAGCGGCTGGGCCCATGAACCATGGCCGCTGGGCCTGCGCGTCCGCAGCCTCTGCTCCGCAGCAGGAGAGGCCACACGGTGAGAGGCCCGCGTACCGCAAAAGTAAATAAATGGGTGGAAGATCTAACTAGACATTTCTCCAAAGAAGACATACAGATGGCCAAAAAAGCACATGAAAAGATGCTCAACGTCACTAATTATTAGAGAAATGCAAATCGAAACTACAATGAGGTATCACCTCTCACCGGTGATGGCCATCATCAAAAAATCTACAAACAATAAATGCTGGAGAGGGTGTGGAGAAAAGGGAACCCTCCTACACCAGTTGGTGGGAAGGTAAACTGGTACAGCCACTATGGAGTACAGTATGGAGTTCCCTTAAAAAACTAAAAATAGAGCTACTGGGGACTTCCCTGGTGGTCCAGTGGTTAAGAATCTGCCTTCCAATGCAGGGGACACGGGTTCAATCCCTGGTCGGGGAACTAAGATTCCACACGTGTGGGGCAACTAAGCCTGCGCACTGCAACTAGTGAGTCTGTGCGCTCTAGAGCCTATGTGCCACAATTAGAGAGCCCACGTGCTGCAACTACTGAGCCTGCACACTCTGGAGCCCACCACAACTAGAGTGAAGCCTGCACACTGCAACAAAGAGCCCGCGCCGCAACGAAGAATTCCGCATGCTGCAACGAAGATCCGGCGTGCCGCAACTAAGAACTGCCGCAGCCAAATAAATAAATAAATATTAAAAAAAATAAAAATAGAGCTACCGTATGACTAGCAATCCCACTCCTAGGCATATACCTGGAGAAAACCATAATTTGAAAAGATACATGCACCCCAATGTTCATTGCAGCACTATTTACAGTAGCCAGGACATGGAAGCAAGCTGATGTCCATCAACAGAAGAATGGATAAAGAAGACGTGGTACATATATAACAATGGAATATTACTCAGCAATATAAAAGAACAAAATAATGCCATTTGCTGCAACATGGATGGACCTAGAGATTGTCATACTGAGTGAATTTAAGTCAGACACAGAAAGACAAATATCATATGATATCGCTTATATGTGGAATCTAAGAAAAGGGTACAAGTGACCTTAGTTACATAACAGAAGTAGAGTCACAGATGTGGAAAACAAACTTAGGGTTGCCTGGGGACAAGTGGGGTAGGGGAGGGATGAGTTGGGATTGACATATGCATACTACTATATATAGAATAGATGACTAGTGGGGACCTGCTGTACAGCACAGGGAACTCTGCTCAATTCTGTAACGGCCTATATGGGAAAAGAATCTAAAAAAAGAGTATATATGTATGACTGATTCACTTTGCTATACACCTGCAGCTAACACAGCACTGTGAATCAACTATACTCCAATAATAATTTTAAAAAAAAACCTCATTGCCACACACAAGGTCACCTCCATTTTCTCCTGTTATCTTCCAGAGGTTTTAAAGTTCTGCATTTTACATTTAGGGATATGATCTACTTAATTTTTGTGAAAGTTGTGAGATGTGTCTCGATTCTTTTTTTTCCATACACGTCCAGTTGTTCCAGCACTATCTGTTGAAAAGACTATCTTTTCTCAATTGAATTACCTTTGCTCCTTTGTCAAAGATCAGTTGACCATGTTTGTGTGGATCTATTCCCAGGCTCCCTATTCTGTTCCACTGATGTATGTGTCTATTCTTTTGCCAGCAAACGCTGTCTTTGGTACTGTAGCTTTGAGGTCGGATAAAGTCAGTTCAGCTTCTCTGGTATTGTGTTGGCTATTTTGGGTCTTTTACCTTTCCATATAAACTTTAGAATCGATTTGCACATATCTATAAAATAACTTCCTAAATTTTTTTATTGGGATTGCATTTGAATCTACAGATCAAGTTGGGAAGAACTGACATCTAATGATATTAAATCTTCGAATCCATGAACCCAGAAAATCCTTCCACTTATATCTACTTTGATTTCCTTAATCAGAGTTTTGTTGTTTTCTGTATACAGATCCTGTACATATTTTAGAATCATACCTAAGTATTACTTTTTGTAAATGGTATTATGTTTTTAACCGCAAATTTCAATTATACGTTGCTGGTATACAGGAAAGCAATTCACTCTTGTATATTATAATCCTGCCATAGCCACTTACTAGTTCCAGTTTTTTTTAGTACTCTGAGATCTTCTACATGAACAATTGTTATCCATGAACAAAGCTAGTTTTATTTCTTTCTTCCCAATCTGCTTAGCTTTGATTTCCTTTTCTTATAGGACGTATAATACAACGTTGAAAGGAGCAGTGACAGGGGACATCCACGCCTTAGCAGGAAAGCTTCTAGTTTCTCACCATTAAGTATGATGCTAGCTGTAAGGTTTTTATAAACGTTCTTCATGAAGTTGAAGAAGTTCTCCTCTATTCCTAGTTTGTTAGAGCTTTTATCATGAATGAGCGTTGGAGGTAGCCACTTTTTAAATGCTGCTTTAAGTCAATCTATCCTGGAACCTCTAAGCAGCCTAAGATGTGAGGCAAGGTAGGTAAGAAGTTAGACAATGTTCATGATAGCTGCCTACCAAATCAGCAGCTCAACACTGTGGCCTGACGGGGGCAGGCAGAGCCAAGGTATATCAGTACATTCAGCGTGGGAGCCCTGAAACAATGACAAAAGCCTGGAGATATAATCAAGAACTCAATGAAAAGTAGTATTTATTGCCTTTCGAAGTATGGCTTCCTGCATGTATACACTACTATGTATAAAACAGATAACTAATGAGAACCTACTGTAGAGCACAGGGAACTCTACTCAGTGCTCTGTGATGACCTAAATGGGAAGGAAATCCAAAAAAGAGGGGATATATGTATACTTATAGCTGATTCACTTTGCTGTACAGCAGAAACTAACACATTGTAAAGCAACTGTTCTCCAATAAAAAGTTAATTTAAGGGCTTCCCTGGTGGCGCAGTGGTTGGGAGTCCGCCTGCCGATGCAGGGGACACGAGTTCGTGCCCCGGTCCGGGAGGATCCCACATGCCGCGGAGCGGCTGGGCCCGTGAGCCATGGCCGCTGAGCCTGCGCTCCGCAACGGGAGAGGCCACAACAGAGAGAGGCCCGCATACCGCAAAAAAAAAAAAAAAAAAAAAAAAGTTAATTTAAGAAGGAATCCTGATATAACAATGCAAACAAAAAAGTATGTCTTCCTGTACGCTGTATCTTTGGCAAATAGCTAAAATTTAAAACTTAGCAACTTTATTCACACATATTAGGCGTTGGCTCAGAGCCAGAGACCCACCGACTCCCAGTCTGCAAAATTTCTTGCAGGGACAGGATAAAGAGTTAATCAATAGATATGTGCGGTATTACCATATTAAACACTAATAACTTTTTAACTCAGTTCCTTTTACACTGTCTGCTTCTCTTTAACCTTCTCTTTCAAATCACAGACTGATCTGAAAACACACTACAGAAAGGGACTCCAAACCTAGTTTAGAAATTCAGCTCCTCTGGTTGCTAATAACCTTTGGCAAGTAATTAAAAAAATAAACCCACGGCCTGCGTGGTCGTAGGATTCAAACAAGATAATGTAGGAAAAAAGAACTAAAGTGCGGCACAAACGTACGCGGGTGGGGGGGGGGGCGAGGGGAAGCATTTCTTATGCACCCTTTCCCAGGTAGGTCCTTCCGAGGGCCGCCCGCTGGGCGGAGGCTGTCCGTCGAGGACTCCGGAGTCCGCAACCTACGAGACTGCGCAGACCGACGCTAGAGGAAAATGGAGGATGTGGCGCGCGACTGCGACAGAGGAAAGTTCTTCTCTTTTTTAAACCGCCGCCAGACTCCCGGCCCAAAAAGCAGCCGGGATTTCAGAGCCCACGCCCAGGTCCCACGGCGCAGCCGCCCGCCCGCGTCTCTCGCCACCCGACCCGAAACCAGCCTTTTCTCGCCTCTCCTCCCCGCCCTTCTCCCAGCCAATCCTAGGCCCGGCATGCACCGCGCTGACCTTTCCCTTCCAGCCTACCCCCACCTTTGGGCGCCTCCAAATGACAAGCGGCGCGGAGCATTGTGGTCCCGTGCGCGAGAGCGAGGCCCGGGCCGGAAAAAGAAAGCAAAAGACTAGGGCGAGCCGGTAGGGCGGCCCCCGCGCACGCGCACGGGCGGCGGCGGTGGTGAAAAAGGGTGGTGCGTGGTCTACGGCGAGCGGAGTGGGGCGGGGTCGCGCGGCCTTGGCTGGGTGTCCGCGAGCCGGGAGGGGCGGGGGGTGGGTGAGGGAGCGGGCGGAGGAGGAAGTGTCATGGCGTCCGGCCGTGGAGCTTCTTCTCGCTGGTTCTTTACTCGGGAACAGCTGGAGAACACGCCGAGCCGCCGCTGCGGAGTGGAGGCGGATAAAGAGCTCTCGTACCGCCAGCAGGCGGCCAACCTCATCCAGGACATGGGACAGCGTCTCAATGTGTATCCTTTCCTATTTTTGGCCCTGCGCCTCTCACGCCCTGTCCCCCTCACTACTCGCCGGGTCGCCGGGCCTGGTGCCCCGCGAACATGGCGCCGCCGCCTCGGTCTTTCCTGGGCCTCGGCCGCGCCGTAAGGGAAGACAGGCTAGAGTTCTGGAGGCTCCGAGCGGCCGGCAGCGGAGGAGGGGAGGAGAAAGGGAGTCCGGTGAATGCGGGCTGGGAGGCTGCGTTGTGTAATCTGTTTGGGGCCGCGCGTAGTGACGGCGGGGGATGGGAGTGCCGCCCGGGCGAGAGGGAAATCTTAGGGATTATCGCAGAAAAGAGGCGGCTGCTTCTACTTCTAGTCCGAGAAGGGGTTGAGAGCTAGGAGGGAGATGCTGAAAGGCGTAAGTGTTCTCTGCAGCCTTTCCCCGCTCTCCTCGCCGGTTTGATGGCGGTTCACTTGTACCTTGGGAGCGCACGGGACGTCTTTATGTTCCTGGCATGGTTTTGCATGGGTGCGCGCGCGCGTGTTTCAACTGTTTGATTTTGGGTTTAGTCGTAGCCATTGATAAATGCTTCCTGGGCTCGCTTAATAGCAGTATTGGAGCGGAATGCTCGGCGTTTGTTATTATTCCGGCTATTTATTCGGTGGGGAGCCTTTCCGATCCGCCAGCCCCCACGCCATCATCCTGTGGGTATTTAGTTCCTTATTATTACAGTTTGGGGATTGGTTTTGAGTGAACGGGGGCCTTGGAAAAGAACCGTAGATCGGGAATTTTCCTTCAAAATTGTTTTGGAAAAGAGATCTTGTTTTTCTCCGATATTTCCTAAATGTTAACGTTCCAGCTCTCAGCTTACGATAAACACTGCGATTGTTTATATGCACAGGTTTTACATGCACCATTCTTTCACCAAATTCAATAGAAATGTAAGTATTGTTTTATTAATCTGTTTTTGAAACAACCAAATTTTAAGATATAATCGATACGCAGAAAAAAGTTGGTCGTGGATTTTACTATTGTATTTAATGTTCTGTTAACAGTGAAGGTGAATCGCGTGATAAACATTTTGCTTCAAATGTGGGGTTTCTGGTTGGTTGGTTGGTTTTTTTAATTTGTGTTGACAAGCTGCCAGGCGCTGTGTCAGGCTCTGCCAGGTCTTTTGAGCTAAGAGATAAATCAGAAGCATTTTTCTTCTCAAAGAGTATTTATTACATTGGTATTCATTTAAATTTTACACTCAACATTTGAACAATTTATAGGTACGATGTAATTGTAGAAAACCCAGTTATTCTGTTGTACATCTTAATTGTGTTGGACTCATTGCTTCAAATACGGTGAATTGGGCTTAGTTTAATTGTAACATTGTTTTCAAATGACCCTTTGAAAGAGTTAAATGTTTAGCAGAAATATTTCATTTGCTAACAAAATTTAAGTTGTAAAATGTTCTTGTTTATCACATTTTAGCATTAGTTGTCTACTTAAATTTTTGGTGGTTTGAATGGTGTCTTGCTTCAGAAATACTATGTCAGAGGTGTGTCTGTGTATGTACAATTAGTTTGAAGTAAATCTTACCTTCCAATACTAAAGTACTGATTTGGAACATATTCTGTAAATTTTGACAAACTAGTAGTGGCGTTTAGTTGAAATTTTCATTTTAAGTTATGAAAATGGCACTTCGGTGTCTGTTCTTTTCAGAGAAACACGAATACTGTGTTGTACCTGTTATCAAAGAAAATTGCGTATTGTTTAGAAATATTTAGCTCTACCTTATTTCTCACCATATTTTTTGCTCACAGCTATTTATAGAATGCTATTCTGAAAGGAGTGTGGAAAAGTTGACCCTGGAAGACTTTATGCAATTTGTGGATTGTCATTAGGACGTTTTAAGAAAACAGTCTTTGAAAAGGTCCTTTTTTTTAGTTGGAAGGAAAAGCTTCATAGTTTAGATTGATTCCTATTTTAACCTCTTCTGATCATAAATCTGATTTGGTTTATCAGATTGGCATATAGGTTTATATTAAACAGTATACATTTTGGTTTCTTGCAGTCTCCACTGCTTCTACTTTTCATCTTTTAAATCTGTTTGATTCTTGCTCTGTTTATATTTTTCCAGTTATTTCTTGTATACAGAACTTAGGTCAGTGATAGTGTTAGGGAAGAGAGAGGAAGCCTTTTTGGTTTAACATTTAGATTGAGAGAAATACAGTTTTATTTAAATTGTCTCCTAAGGCAGTAGTGAACTGATGAATACTAATGTAAGTGTGGCTTCCCTTAAGTAGCCCTGGAATATGCTGGTAGGAATCACAAATCAAAATAGTTCTGGAAATTCTTTTTTTTTTTTTTTTTGCGGTACGCGGGCCTCTCACTGTTGTGGCCTCTCCCGTTGCGGAGCACAGGCTCCGGACGCGCAGGCTCAGCGGCCATGGCTCACGGGCCCAGCTGCTCCGCGGCATGTGGGATCTTCCCGGACCGGGGCACGATCCCGTGTCCCCTGCATCGGCAGGCGGACTCTCAACCACTGCGCCACCAGGGAAGCCCTGGAAATTCTTGATGTGGCTACAGATGTCCTGTTTGCTTACTTTTCTACTTCAGTAATGATTTCACCACAAGACTACACTTCTCTTTTTGAACCCTCCGTCTTTCATAGTTTGTCTCTATGGCCTGGTTGGTGTGCTTTAAAGCAAAACCTTACTTAACAGCCAAAATTCACAGCTGTAACCTTAAGTTGACTGGTGAAGCCCAGGTCACTTGCATTCTAACTCTTATTATTTTATTTAAATGCCATCATTTAATAAGAAAGCCAGAGTATTCATTTTTATTACCCTACTTTCTGTCTTCTGTGTGTATAAAGGCAAACTTCAGTGTTTTGCATTGAGTCATTATTAGAATAATTGAAATCTGATGCTAATTTCTGTTTTGAGAAGTAAATTGCACCCTTCATATCTAACCATTGTCTTTTTTACCTTTGCTATTTTATCAAAAGTGGTTTTAATATTTATTTGTGTTGGTACACTTGCATCAATTGCACAGCCTCACTCTTTTATCTTTTTTTTTTTTCCTATTCTTTTAGGGTGAAGGGGGTGGTCTCAAATTGAATGTGAGTCACTTTCAAATTCATACTCCCTGACATCACTGGGAAAATTTTTCTTACAAGGTTATAATGGAATGTCATGGTAGACTTTAAAAAAGCATGAGTCTCCACCACTAAGTAAATTGAACACCATTCGGTAAATTAAACCATAACAAGCTTCAATTTAAAGATGCTAGTAACAACATATATCTAGTTTTATAATAAATATGCATTCATTATGTAAAAATATTTTAAAATATTTATGTGGCTTTATTTTATTTTTTCACATTAACAAATTTAAAAGTAAAAAAATCCCCTAAAGGTCAAGTTGGTCTTGTTTTAAAAGTTAGTGTCAACAGAGCTGTCTTTTATCATTGTTACTTTCTCTATTTAGAAGGTTGGATGGCTACCAGCAGGAAATGACTTTTATATGTAACCTAATTAGATAAATCTATCCTTTGCTCACTGGATGCAGTGAGGTTTATGTAATTGAGATTAGTAATTGAAGAATGGCCTTGCTGGATCAAGCTCAAGATAAATCTAATGAAGTATATAAAAAAGCCCTGGAACCAGTAGTGCCTCCACAAAGTATGTACTGTGGGAGAGCATCCTCCCCAGTGTCAGTCGTAGAATAGATAATTGACCCAGCTTTTCCTAGAAACTCTGTTCATTAGTTTGGTTAGTCAAGTTTATGATGCATTTGTTTCTTATATTAATTCCAAGTCTTTTGAGTTCTCTTAAGATAAGGTTGTAATGAACACACTCTTAGTATTTTTTTGGTCATGGTCTAGTCTCATATCTCTCTCCAATTCGTGTGATCATTTTAATCTTCTCTTTCTTTAGTTCTGTTGCCTCTTTTTTGAGCTGCAGCAGTTGAAACGTTATAGTATGCCAAATTTAAATGTAGCTTTGTTTAATGTCTCAAGAGTACACAATAAGTTAAGGGCAGTATTCAGAACTAATGATTTTTGACTGTGATGACATCTAAGAATGCACCATCTATGTCATATCTGAGTTTCACTTAATACATTTAAGATTAGTCAGCTGATACACATAAAGGAACTTGTATTTGCTTGTGCTAAAATTTGATTACCACTTTTTGCTTGCAGTCTTAATCTTTCTTAGTTGGCTTGGTTCTTGACTAGTAGATACCACTTGAAAATTTAAAGATTTTCTTTTTGCATTCCTTTCTTCCCCTGTAAAGACTTAAGTGATTTAAAGGAAAGCCATTCTTTTCTCTCTAGAAAAGTGCCCACAATCCCTGTTCTTTGTCTGATAATAAAGCATTCTCCCATTCTAATTTTTATTAATAGTCTTTGCATAGAAATTTATTCAAGATTTTTTAATGGTAGATTTCATTCAGTTTACACCAACTGTTGCTTATTTATACTCAGATTGCTCATAAAATTGTCATAACCAATTGCCACTTGTGAAAGAATAACATTTTGGGCAATTTGGTTAGTTAAGGATTTTGTTTAAATTTGTATTGTGAAAGCCCTAAATTTCTCTCAAACAGAGGAATCTAGATAAAGTTAAATGTAACCTCCCTGCCCCAAAAGGACGGGGGGGGGGGGTTGTTTCCTTTCTTTTTTGGCTATACTCACCAGTACCTCACATAAAGTTGGTATTTGGCAATAGTTTGTCAATAGAATGTATCAAATCTTGTTGCTCATAGGTCTGTTGAGTGAATTCTTCCACATTTTCCTCTATATTCATCCTCCCCACATAGACACATTTTAAATGTTTTATTATTGAAAACTAACATACACATGGTAAATGAAAACAGTAGAAAAAGGGATATGATAAACCTCCCTCCCATCCAGGTATCTAAGCCCCCTGCCCTACAGCATTTGCTGTGCACAGTTTCTGTGTGCCCTTTCAGAAATAGTTTTTGCTTGTGCAAGCATATATGTGTGTATTTTTTTCAGCACAGAAAAGGGTTTTTGTCTGTTTTTTTCACAATTCTTAGATCCAGCACACAACAGCAATATGAGAACAGACAGAATTGGACTGGTCCTAGTTGGGGTTAGATGTGGCTGTTTCTGGAGAAGTAATTTTTAATATGGCACCAGAAAAGGATAGTATAGATTGACCCAGTGTAACTCAACCAGAGGCAGCTTTGCCCACCAAGGGACATTTTACAATGTTTAGAGACATTTTTGGTTGTCACAGATGGGAAAGGGGTACTACTGGCATCTGGTGGATAGAAGCCGGGAATGCTGTTAAACATCCTACGATGCATAGGATATTCCTGCAAAACAAAAAGTTAACCTGGTACAAAATGTCAGTAGTGCTGAGGTTGAAAAAACCATGGGTAAACCTCCTAAAGTGTTAAGAAGTGAGACTAAAAGCTATGTTATTATCACTAGATTGATTTTGAGTGTTTGGTGAATTTTATCTGTTCTAGTAAGAAATAGCCTATTCATCTGTAGTTCTTCAAGGACCATAAGAACACAGATCACATTTGTAATCTTCTTCTAATTGGGGGCTTTAGGGAAACTTTTTGGTATTTCTAAAATTTAAAGTTTAAATTTAGCTCATTAATAAATGTTGCTTTTCTGTTAAGTACTAATGTGTTTTTTAGCCTCTTATTTGAGTTTGTTATGAATCTTACCATATTAGAAGATATTTTAGTAGTTTGGCTTCTAATTTTGTTTATGGTGGGGGTTTTTTGTTTTGTTTGTTTGTTTGTTTTTGCGGTACGCGGGCCTCTCACTGTTGTGGCCTCTCCCGTTGAGGAGCACAGGCTCTGGACGCGCAGGCTCAGCGGCCATGGCTCACGGGCCCAGCCGCTCCGCAGCTTGTGGGTCTTCCCGGACCCGGGCACAAACCCGTGTCCCCTGCATCGGCAGGCGGATTCTCAACCACTGCACCACCAGGGAAGCCCTATGGTAGGTTTTGACATAAATTTTTTTGTTACTCAAATCTGCCAGCCTTTAATTTTGCTTTATTTCATTACCTTTATGTTTATCTGGAGATAAATGTCTACCTATATTTATTTATTTATTTCATGGGAAGAGATTCTTGGGTTTTGACATTTGTTTTTCCTTGTTAGGTTTATTTTGGTATGTGGTTCCTAAACACTTACTTAAGGTTGATATTCTCTTTCTTACCCCAGATAAGGAAGAAAAGAATCATAAAGGTTAAACACTTTGTCTGAAGTCACACAGCAGCTGAGTGACAAAAGCTAAAAATCGCACCCAGATCTAGACTCCATTGTTGATGCAGTTATCAGTATTTCTGCCTCAAGTATCTGTTACTAGGAATCTTTTCATAGCCCTGAAATTTTTCACTAAAAGCAGTTGATGTGTAAAGCTTTTGTGATGTGCCAGTTGTGATTCACCAACGCTCGGCATGAGAATTATCAGGATGCTCCTCTAAAACATGCTTTAGTGGGCTGTACCTTAAACCTATGTAATCAGAATATTTGTGGTGGGACCTGGGATCCTCTACCTTAACAAGCTTCCCAGGTGATACTGATGCCTGCTAAAGTTGAAGACTGTTCGTTTAAATTTTGATGTTTCCCCTGTGTCTCATAATCTGTTATACAGTCAGCCCTCCATGTCTGTGGGTTCTGCATCTGTGGATTCAACCAACTGCAGATCAAAAATATTTGGGAAAAAATTCATTTACAAAAAGCAAAACTTGTATTTACCCCACACCAGCAACTATTTACATAGCATTTGCATTGTATTAGGTATTATAAGTAATCTAGAGATGACTTAAAGTGTAAGGAAGGATGTGCGTAGGATATATGCCATTACTATGCCATTTTACATGAGACTTGAGTGTCCATGGATTTCGGTAAATGTGGAGGGGTCCTAAAACCAATCCCCCACCTGTGGCTACTGAGAGATGACTGTACACTGGCCGTTTTGTAGAAGTTAAATCAGCATGTTTAATTCTTTTACCTACAAAAGTAAAATGTCTTTGAAATCTGAGTGGTTGTTTATATTATAGCTCACTTATGCTTCTGCTTTTTAATTTAATAAAGCAATTAGTCGAAGAATAATCTTATGTTCAAAATCCATTAATGCTACTGGGAAATACCGTAGGGCTGTCCAGTAGAACTTTCTGTGATAATGGACGTATTCTGTATCTTTTATGTTCAAAATGATATGTACTGACCAAACACGTTTCCTGGATTGTAAATTTGAGATTATTAGACTAGATGATTTCTAAATTCCTTTTCAACTATAAATTGTGTGGATGAAAATTTATTAAGATCCCACTCTGTAGGGCTTCCCTGGTGGCACAGTGGTTAAGAATCCGCCTGCCCATGCAGGGGACATGGGTTCGAGCCCTGGTCCGGAAAGGTACCACGAGCTGGAGAGCAACTAAGCCCGTGCGCCATAACTACTGAGCCTGCACTCTATAGCCCGCGAGTCACAACTACTGAGCCCACATGCCACAACTACTGAAGCCTACGCACCTAGAGCCCATGCTCTGCAACAAGAGAAGCCACTGCAATGAGAAGCCCGTGCACTGCAATGAAGAGTAGACCCCACTCGCTGCAACTAGAGAAAGCCCATGCGCAGCAACAAAGACCCAACGCAGCCAAAAATAAAGAAATAAAATAAATAAATTTATTTTTTTTTAAAAAATCCCACTATGTAATAGGCGTTTTACTTATGGCAGCTGAAGTATTCTCCTCCTGAGGAAACATGCAATTACTAAGTTACTTGTCCAGAAAGTAGCCGTTACGTGATTGGCATTTGAACCTAGATCCCTAGCCTGATCGCATGCTGCAGTTCTCGCTTGTGTCTAATATGTTTAAGAAATGTTCCTAATGTGTTTCAGAAATAGGGCACACTAATTATTGATGCCAGTGATTTCTAAGGAGGAGATGAGTATACAAGTGAATAATGAAAATACTGTCAGATTTTGATTTGCTTTTCTCATTGGGTGAAATCCAGTGAAGTCCTCTTTTGAGTTAGGCCCCAATTCCTCCTTCAGCCATACATCAATCTTAGGATTTACACATTGTGCATCCCTATTTTTCCATGTGGTGCTTTCCCTTCACTTTTCATGTGATCCTGACCTGTCAGGTTGTGAGACTGAGCTGACGTTACAACTCTTCATAAACCATTCCCCAGATAACTCCACTCTTTCACTTCTGTTTGATTCTCTGACCTTATCCTTTGGGTCTTGTTCTATTTCATCTATTTGGTATTCTTTAGTGCTGTAGTGTAACTGTGCGTATATGAAATGAAGTGGGGTTTTTTATGTTTTTTGTTTCGTTGGTTGGTTGAGTTTTTTTGGCCATGCCACGTGGCATGCAAGATCTTAGTTCCCCAACCAGGGATCGAACCCATGCCCCCCAACAGTGGAAGCGCTGAGGAGGTGGTTTTTTTTAATTGTTACAAAATGAAACACAAACATGTAAAACCACTAAATATATAGCATAGTGAATTATTATAAGGTAAACAACTTTGTAACTACCACTCAAATCAAACAAGGGAACTTTGCTAACTACCCCAGAAGTGCCTTCATGTGCTCCATCCCAATGTCAACCCTTTCCTTCCCTCCACAAAGGGATAGAAAAACTGTCCTATCCTTTCCCATTATTAAGGATTTGGTAGGTTTCTTAAATCTCTCAAGGTACAGGTTTCCCCTCTATCCCTTTCTTTTACTTAAATTTTATCTGTTGAAGGACCTAGGACATTATACCTGTAGAGTTTCCACCTGTCTGGGTTTTACTAACTGTATATTCATGGTGCAGTTTATTATGTTCCTTTGTTGCTGTATTCCCTGCAAATTGCCAGTTGGATCCAGAAATTTGATCAGACTCATGTTAGATCCCTTTGGCAGGACTACAGGTGATGTTATATTCTTTAATCAGCAGGCACCTGATGTCTGGTTGTCTTTTTGTGGTGTTAGCAGCTGTCAATATTCAATGCCTAGATCCTTTTATTCGTTGTGATACTTTAATTCTGTCATTTCTTCTTCATTTATTAATTGGAATATTTGTATAGTGAAATGTTGTGATTCATCACTATTTGGACATCCGGTGGTACAAGTTCATATAGGCAAGGCAGAATAAATACTTGATTCTTGCCCTGTATTTACCACCTTTGTTGAGATAAAATTTACATACCATATATTTCATCCTTTGAAAGTGTACAATTCAGTGGTTTTTGCGTACGTTCACAAAGTTGTACGTCAATTTTAGAAATCTGTATCACCCCAAGAAGAAATCTCACATCCTTTAGCCATCTCTTCCCATTCTTCCAACCAGCCTATTCTGGACATACCCTATAAATGGAATCATTCAATGTGTGGTCCTTTGTGACTGGCCTCTTTCACTTAGTACATAATGTTTTCAAGGTTCGTCTGTGTTGTAGCGTGTATCAGTACTTCATTTATTTTTCTTGCTGAACTACCATTATACCACATTTTGTATATACATTTATCAGTTAGTGGACATTTGGGTTGTTTCTACTGTTTGGCTGTTATATTGCTACTATGAACATTTATGTATGTTTTTGTGTAGATAGATGTTTTGGTTTCTATTGAATATATACCCAGGAGTAGAATTGCTGGACCATCTGGTAACTCTGTCTGTACCCATATAGTCTGGGATAGTTTCCTCAGTATCTGTTATAGCAAGATATTCCAGGTTCATCCTGTATGTTTTATATCCACAGCTGAAATGGCCATTTCTTTAAGAAACCCTGCTTTTTCTTTTAGTAGAAAGTGGTATTACAAGATATCAACCTGGACCCTGGAGATACTCATTGTTGCTATGTTTGTCTTGTTTTTAGGCATCTTCAATGAACAGAGCAAGGAAATACATAGTAAATATGTATTCACTATACACATCAACATATTGTTTTTCATTTAACAGTAAATATATGAACTATACAAAATATAGGTGGACTTATTATATATATATACATTTTAAATATATATATTTAAGATATCTTAGGAATTCATTCTGATTCAAGCAACAATAGCATTTTTTACTTCTTTCTTTTTTCTTTTCTTTAACCTCTTTTGTATTACATCTCTGTGACCTTTCTTTCACACCAAAAATCTTAGTTTTGAAGGATGTGGGAATGACAGGATTTAAATATCCCAATATCACTTGTTAATCCCACATTACACAAACATGTCTCAGAATTACAGTATAACCACCACCAGTGTAATTACTGAGAACAGTTAAATGTTTTTGTTTGCTTTCCCCTCTCACCCCTGGTTTTTAAAAGTTGTACCTACATTATCATAAATAGCCATTACAAAACTCTCCCTTTTAATCTTCATTCAAGCTTAGTTCTGCAAGTAACTTTATTTGTATTGTTCACTACCAGTGCGTATGTTGAAGTCTCTGTAGTCATTTTGATTGTTTAAAGTTATCTTGAAGATCATGGAAACAATATTGTCTGAATCCTTGGATGTTGATAATTGTTTGTGCCCTTTATATCCAAGGTCAGTTTTGCTGGATATAAAATTTTTGGCTTGTGCTTTCTTAAGTATCTTAAATGTGTAACAATTGCTTTTTTCTTTTTTTCTGGTATAAAGCATTGCTGGCAGTTTGGGTGGTGATCTAACTTTCTTATATTTATTTTTGCCTAAGTGGCCAAAGGATTTTTTTTCCTTAAAAATCTAGGTGGTTCTGGGTTGATATGCTCTTATGTTCTGGGTGTGATGTGCTCTTTGAATGTGTGATTTCATATCTTTTTTACTTAGGTTTTGTGTTATGAATCTTTTTTTTTCTTTTATTTTCAACATCTTTATTGGAGTATAATTGCTTTACAATGCTGTGTTAGTTTCTGCTGTGTAACAGTGAATCAGTTATACATGTACATACATCCACATATTTCCTCCGTCTTGTGTCTCCCTCCCACCCTCCCTATCCCACCCCTCTAGGTGGACACAAAGCACCTAGCTGATTTCCCTGTGCTATGCGGCTGATTCCCACTAGCTATCTACTTTACATCTGGTAGTGTATATATGTCCATGCCACTCTCTCACTTCATCCCAGCTTACCCTTCCCCCACCCCGTGTCAAGTCCATTCTCTACGTCTGCATCTTTATTCCTGTCCTGCCCCTATGTTCTTCAGAACCATTTTTTTTGTGTGGGGGGATTCCATATATATGTGTTAGCATACAGTATTTGTTTTTCTCTTTCTGACTTACTTCACTCTGTATGAAAGACTCTAGGTCTTTCCACCTCACTACAGATAACTCAGTTTCGTTTCTATATATGGCTCAGTAATATGCCATTGTATATATATATATGCCACATCTTCTTTATCCACTCATCTGTCAGTGGACACACAGGTTGCTTCCATGTCCTGGCTATTGTAAATAGAGCTGCAATGAACATTGTGGTACATGACTTTTTGAATTTTGGTTTTCTCAGGGTATATGCCCAGTAGTGGGATTACTGGGTCGTATGGTAGTTCTAGTTTTTTAAGGAACCTCCATACCGTTCTCCATAGTGGCTGTATCAATTTACATTCCTACCAACAGTGCAAGAGGGTTCCCTGTTCTCCACACCGTCTCCAGCATTTATTGTTTGTAGATTTTTTTTTTAAGATGTTGGGGGTAGGAGTTTATTAATTTATTTATTTATTTTTGCTGTGTTGGGTCTTCGTTTCTGTGCGAGGGCTTTCTCTAGTTGTGGCAAGTGGGGGCCACTGTTCATCGCGGTGCGTGGGCCTCTCTTGTTGTGGAGCACAGGCTCCAGACGCGCAGGCTCAGTAGTTGTGGCTCACGGGCCTAGTTGCTCCGCGGCATGTGGGTTCCTCCCAGACCAGGGCTCGAACCCGTGTCCCCTGCATTAGCAGGCAGATTCTCAACCACTGTGCCACAGGGAAGCCCGTGTTTGTAGATTTTTTGATGATGACCATTCTGACTGGTGTGAGGTGATACTTCATGGTAGTTTTGATTTGCATTTCTCTAATGATTAGTGATGTTCAGCATCCTTTCATGTATTTGTTGGCAGTCTGTATATCTTCTTTGGAGAAATGTTTGTTTAGGTCTTCTGCCCATTTTTGGATTGGGTTGTTTGTTTTTTTGTTATTGAGCTGCATGAGCTGCTTGTAAATTTTGGAGATTAATCCTTTGTCAGTTGCTTTATTTGCAAATGTTTTCTCCCATTCTGAGGGTTGTCTTTTGGTGGTGTTTATGGTTTCCTTTGCTGTGCAAAAGTTTTAAGGTTCATTAGCTCCCATTTGTTTATTTTTGTTTTTATTTCCATTTCTCTAGGAGGTGGGTCAAAAAGGATCTTGCTGTGATTTATGTCATAGAGTGTTCTGCCTATGTTTTCCTCTAAGAGTTTGATAGTGTCCGGCCTTAGGTTTAGGTCTTTAATGCATTTTGAGTTTATTTTTGTGTATGGTGTTAGGGAGTGTTCTAATTTCTTTCTTTTACATGTACCTGTCCACTTTTCCCAGCACCACTTACTGAAGAGGCTGTCTTTTCTCCATTGTATATTCTAGCCTCCTTTATCAAAGATAAAGTGACCATATGTGCGTGGGTTTATCTCTGGGCTTTCTATCTTGTTCCATTGATCTATATTTCTGTTTTTGTGCCAGTACCATACTTTCTTGATTACTGTAGCTTTGTAGTATAGTCTGAAGTCAGGGAGCCTGATTGCTCCAGCTCCGTTTTCTTTCTCAGGGTTGCTTTGGCTCTTTGGGGTCTTTTGTGTTTCCATATAAATAGTGAAGTTTTTTGTTCTAGTGCTGTGAAAAATGCCATTGGTAGTTTGATAGGGATTGCACTGAATCTGTAGATTGCCTTGAGTAGTATGGTCTTTTTAACAATGTTAATTGTTCCAATCCATGAACACAATACATCTCTCAATCTGTTTGTGTCATCTTTAATTTCTTTCATCAGTGTCTTATAGTTTTCTGCATACAGGTCTTTTGTCTCCCTAAGTAGGTTTATTCCTAGGTATTTTGTTGTTGTTGTTGCAGTGGTAAATGGGAGTGTTTCTTTAATTTCTCTTTCAGATTTTTCATCATTAATGTATAGGAATGCAAAAGATTTCTGTGCTTTAATTTTGTATCCTGCTACTTTACAAATTCATTGATTAGCTCTAGTAGTTTTCTGGTAGCATTTTTAGGATTCTCTATGTATAGTATCATGTTATCTGCAAACAGTGACAGTTTTACTTCTTCTTTTCCAATTTGGATTCCTTTTATTTCTTTTTCTTCTCTGATTGCTATGGCTAAAACTTCCAAAATAATGTTGAATAAAAGTGGTGAGAGTGGGCAACCTTGTCTTGTTCCTGATCTTCGTGGAAGTGCTTTCAGTTTTTCACCATTGAGAACGATGTTGGATGTGGGTTTGTCATATATGGCCTTTATTATGTTGAAGTAAGTCCCTCTATGCCTACTTTCTGGAGGGTTTTTATCATACATGGGTGTTGAATTTTGTCGAAAGCTTTTTCTGCGTCTGTTGAGATGATCATATGGTTTTTCTCATTCAGTTTGTTAATATGGTGTATCACATTGATTGATTTGCATATATTGAAAATATTGAAGAATCTTTGCATTCCTGCAATAAACCCCACTTGATCATGGTGTGTACCGTTTAATGTGCTGTAGGATTCTGTGTGCTACTATTTTGTTGAGGATTTTTGCATCTATGTTCATCACTGATACTGGCCTGTAGTTTTCTTTCTTTGTGACATCTTTGTCTGGTTTTGGTATCAGGGTGATGGTGGCCTTGTAGAATGAGTTCAGGAGTATTCCTCCCTCTGGTATGTTTTGGAAGAGTTTAAGAAGGATAGGTGTTAGCTCTTCTCTAAATGTTTGAATTCACCTGTGAAGCCATCTGGTCCTGGGCTTTTGTTTGTTGGAAGATTTTTAATCACAGTTTCAATTTCAGTGCTTGCGATCGGTCTGTTTATATTTTCTGTTTCTACCTGGTTCAGTCTCAGAAGGTTGTGCTTTTCTAAGAATGTCCATTTCTCCCAGTTTGTTCATTTTATTGGCATACACTTGCTTGTAATAATCTCTCATAATCCTTTGTATTTCTGCAGTGTCAGTTGTTACTTCTCCTTTTTCATTTCTAATTCTGTTGATTTGAGTCTTCCTTTTTTCTTGATGAGTCTGGCTAATTGTTTATTAATTTTAGTTTTTAGTTTTACTGATCTTTGCTATCATTTCCTTCATTTCTTTTTCATTTATTTCTGATCTGATCTTTATGCTTTCTTTCCTTCTGCTAACTTTGGTGGTTTTTTGTTCTTCTTTCTCTAATTGCTTTAGGTGTAAGTTTAGGTTGTTTATTTGAAATTTTTCTTGTTTCTTGTGGTAGGGTTGTATTGCTATAAACTTCCCTCTTAGAACTGCTTTTGCTGCATCCCATAGGTTTTGGGTTATCGTGTTTTCATTGTCATTTGTTTCTAGGTATTCTTTGGTTTCCTTTTTGATTTCTTCTCTGATCTCTTGGTTAAGTAATGTATTGTTTAGCCTCCATGTATTTGTATTTTTTACAGATATTTTCCTGTAATTGATATCTAGTCTCATAGCATTGTGGTTGGAAAAGATACTTGATACGATTTAATTTTTCTTACATTTACCTAGGCTTGGTTTGTGACCCAAGATATGATCTATCTTGGACAGTGTTCCATGAGCACTTGAGAAGAAAGTGTAATCTTCTGTTTTTGGATGGAATGTCCTATAAATATCAATTAAGTCCATCTTGTTTAACGTATCATTTAAAGCTTGTGTTTCCTTATTTATTTTCATTTTGGATGATCTGTCCATTGGTGAAAGTGGGGTGCTAAAGTCCCCTACTATGATTGTGTTACTGTCGATTTCCCCTTTTATGGCTGTTAGTATTTGCCTTATGTATTGAGGTGCTCCTATGTTGGGTGCATAAATATTTACAATTGTTATATCTTTTTCTTGGATTGATCCCTTGATCATTATGTAGGGTGCATCTTTGTTTCTTGTAATAGTCTTTATTTTAGAGTCTATTTTGTCTGATTTGAGAATTGCTACTCCAGCGTTCTTTTGGTTTCCATTTGCATGGCATATCTTTTCCCATTCCCTCACTTTCTGTCTGCATGTGTCCCTAGGTCTGAAGTGGGTCTCTTGTAGACAGCATATATATGGGTGGTGTTTTTGTATCCATTCAGCCAGTCTGTGTCTTTTGGTTGGAGCATTTAATCCATTTATAGTTAAGGTAGTTATTGATATGTATGTTCCTATTACCATTCTCTTAATTGTTTTGGGTTTGTTATTGTACGTCTTTTCCTCCTCTTGTGTTTCCTGCTTAGAGAAGTTCCTTTAGCATTTGTTGTAGAGCTGGTTTGGTGGTGCAGAATTCTCTTAGCTTTTGCTTATCTGTACAGGTTTTAGTTTCTGCATCCAATCTGAATGAGATCCTCTCTGGGTAGAGTAATCTGGTTGTAGGTTTTTCCCTTTCATCACTTTAAATATGTCCTGCCACTCCCTTCTGGCTTGCAGAGTTTCTGCTGAAAGATCAGCTGTTAACCTTCTGGGGATTCCCTTGTATGTTATTTTTCCCTTGCTGGTTTTAATATGTTTTCTTTGTATTTAATTTTTGATAGTTTGATTAATGTGTGTCTTGGCATGTTTCTCCTTGGATTTATCCTGTATGGGACTCTCTGTGCTTCCTGGACTTGATTGACTATTTCCTTTCCCATATTAGGGAAGTTTTCAACCATAATCTCTTCAAATATTTTTTCAGTCCCTTTTTTTTTTCTCTTCTTCTTCTAGGATCCCTGTAATTTGAATGTTGTTGCGTTTAATGTTGTTCCAGAGGTCTCTGAGATTGTCCTCAATTCTTTTCATTCTTTGTTCTTTATTCTGCTTTGCGGTAGTTATTTCCACTATTTTATCTTCCAGGTCATGTATCCGTTCTTCTCCCTCAGTTATTCTGCTATTGATTCCTTCTAGAGAATTTTTAACTTCAGTTATTGTGGTGTTCATCACTGTTGGTTTGCTCTTTAGTTCTTCTAGGTCCTTATTAAACATTTCTTGTATTTTCTTCCTTCTATTTCCAAGATTTTGGATCATCTTTACTGTCATTACTCTGAATTCTTTTTCAGGCAGACTGCCTATTTCCTCTTCATTTGTTAGGTCTGGTGGGTTTTTATCCTGCTCTTTCATCCGCTGTGTATGTCTCTGTCTTCTCATTTTTCCTAACTTGCTGTGTTTGGGGTCTCCATTTCGCAGGCTGCAGGTTCGTAGTTTCCATTGTTTTTGGTGTCTCCTTCCAGTGGGTAAGGTTGGTTCGGTGGGTTGTGTAGGCTTCCTGGTGGAGGGGACTAGTGCCTGTGTTCTGGTGGATGAGGCTGGATCTTGTCTTTCTGATAGGCAGGACAGTATCTGGTGGTGTGTTTTGGGGTGTCTGTGACCATGATTTTAGGCAGCCTCTCTGCTAATGGGTGTGTTTGTGTTCCTGTGTTGCTAGTTGTTTGGCATAGCGTGTCCAGAACTGTAGCTTGCTGCTCGTTGAGTTGAGCTCGATCTTGGCTTTGAGATGGAGATCTGTGGGAGAGCTTTCGCAGTTTGATATTATGTGGGGTCGGGAGGTCTCTGGTGGACCAGTGTCCTGAACTCGCCTCTCCCACCTCAGAGACACAGGCCTGACACCCGCCCAGAGCACCAAGACTCTGTCAGCCACACAGCTCAGAAGAAAAGGGAGAAAAAAGAAAGAAAGAAAAGAAATAAATAAAATAAAGGTATTAAAATTAATTATTAAAAATAATAAAAGTAATTTTAAAAAGAAGGAAAGAAGAGTGCAACCAAACCAAAAAAAACAAATCTTCCAATGATAACAAGTGCTAAAATCTATACTAAAAAACAAAAACAAAAAACGGACAGTCAGAACCCTAGGACAAATGGCAAAAGCAAAGCTATACAGACAGAAATCACACGAAGAAGCATACACATACACACAAAAAGAGAAAAAGGAAAAAATATATATATATAAAAAATTAAAAAAGGAAGAGAGCAACCAAATCAATAAGCAAATCTACCAGTCATAATAAGCTCTAAATACTAAACTAAGATAAACATAAAACCAGAAATAGATTAGATGCAGAAAGCAAACCCCAAGTCTATAGTTGCTCCCAAAGTCCACCACCTCAACTTTGGGATGATTTGTTGTCTATTCAGGTATTCCACAGATGGAGGTACATCAAGTTGATTGTGGAGATTTAATCCGCTGCTCCTGAGGCTACCTGGAGAAATTTCCCTTTCCCTTCTATGTTGCACAGCTCTTGGGGTTCAGCTTTGGGTTTGGACCCACCTTTGCGTGTAGGTTGCCTGAGGGCGTCTGTTCCCCACCCAGACAGGACAAGGTTAAAGAATTGGCTGATTCCGGGGCTCACTCAGGCTCTGGGGTGGGGAGGGGTATGGATGCAGGGCGAGGCTGCGGCAGCAGGCAGCAGAGGCCAGCAGGACGTTGCACCAGCCTTAGGCGCACCATGTGTTCTCCCAGGGAAATTGTCCCTGGATCACGGGACCCTGGCAGTGGCGGGCTGCACAGGCTCCCGGGAGGGGCTGTGTGGACAGTGACCTGTGCTCGCACACAGGCTTCTTGGTGACTGCAGCGGCAGCCTTAGGGTCTCATGCCCATCTCTGGTGTCCGTGCTGATAGCCACGGCTCGTGCCTGTCTCTGGAGCTCATTTAGGCGGTGCTCTGAATCCCCTCTCCTCGCACACCTGGAAACAGTGGTCTTTTGCTTCTTCGGCAGCTCCAGACTTTTTCCGGACTCCCTCCCAGCTAGCTGTGGCGCACTAGCCCCCTTCAGGCTGTGTTCACGCAGCCAACCCCAGTCCTGTCCCTGGGATCTGACCTCTGAAGCCTGAGCCTCAGCTCCCAGCCCCCGCCCGCCCCGGTGGGGGAGCAGACAAGCCTCTTGGGCTGGTGAGTGCTGGTCAGCACCGATCCTCTGTGCGGGGATCTCTCCGCTTTGCCCTCCGCACCCCTGTTGCTGTGCTCTCCTCCGTGGCCCCGAAGCTCCCTGCTCCACCACCCGCAGTCTCTGCCTGCGAAGGGGCTTCCTAGTGTGTGGAAACCTTTCCTCCTTCACAGCTCCCTCCCACTGGTGCAGGTCCCGTCCCTATCCTTTTGTCTCTGTTTTTTCTTTTGCCCTACCCAGGTACGTGGGGAGTTTCTTGCCTTTTGAGAGGCCTGAGGTCTTGTGCCAGCGTTCAGTAGGTGTTCTGTAGCTTGCTCCATATGTAGATGTAGTTTTGATGTATTTGTGGGGAGGAAGGTGATCTCCATGTCTTACTCCTCCACCGTCTTGTAGGTGCAAATTCACCATCTGAATCATTTTTTTAATGTCTGTTAGTTTGGAGGTGTGTTGGTTTGTTACATTTTTTGGTGTTTTTAATTGTGGTAAAATATAACATAAAATGTAACATTTAAACCGTTTTTAAGTGTACAGTTCAGTGACATTAAGTACATTCACATTGTGTGCACCCATCCCCACCATCCATCCATATCCAGAACGTTTTATCTTCACAAACTGAAAGTCTGTTTTGTAATCAAACTTCACATTTCCCCTTTCTCCCCACCCCCAGCAACCACCATTCTACATTGCTATGAATTTCACTATTCTTGGTACCTCCTGTAAGTGGAATCTTAAAATATTTGAACTTTCATGTCTAGCTTATTCCACTTTACCTGATGTCTTCAAGATTCGTGTTTGTTGTAGCATGTGTCAGAATTTCCTTTCTTTCTAAAGCTGAGTAATATTCCATTGTATGTTTGTACTACAGTTGTTCATCCATTTTAATTTGTTAATGGACAGATGGATAGCTGCTATAAACATGAATATACAGATTGCTCAATTCCTTGCTTTCAGTATTTCAGGGTGTATACCCAGAAATGGATTTACTGGATCACATTGTAATTCTGGGTTTAATTTTTTGAGGAACTGCCGTACTGTTTTCCATAGCAATAGCACCATCTCATATTCCAACTAGTAATGCACACAGATGCCAATTTCACATCCTCACCAACACTCTTTTTTGGTGTTTTTGGCTGCATTGGGTCTTTGTTGCTGCGCACAGGCTTTTCTCTGGTTGCGGAAAGTGGCTACTCTTCATTGCTGTGGCTTCTCTTGTTGCAGAGCACGGGCTCTGGGTGTGTGGGCTCTAGAATGCAGGCTCAGTAGTTGTGGCGCATGGGCTTAGTTGCTCCGCAGCATGTGGGATCTTCCCAGACCAGGGCTCGAACCCATGTCCCCTGCATTTGCAGGCGGATTCTTGACCCCTGTGCCACCAGGGAAGCCCCACCAACACTTACTCTTCTGGTTTTCTGATAATAACCATCCTAACAGGTGTGAAGTAATACTTCATTGTAGTTTTGATTTGAGATTCTCTGATGACTACTGGTGTTGAGCATCTTTTCATGTGATTATTGGTCATTTATCTTCTTTGGAGAAATGTCTACTCAAGTCCTTTGTCCATATTTTAGTTGAGTATTTTGTTGTTAAGTTGTATGACTTCTTCATATACTCTGGATATTGATCCCTTATCATATACATGATTTGCAAGTATTTTCTCCCATTCTGTAGGCCAACTTCATATATACGTGTATATATATATATATATATAAAATATATATTTTAGTGCACAAAAGGTTTTAATTTTGATGAAGTCCAAATTTTTTCTTTTGTTGCCTGTGCTTTCTTTTTTTTTTCCCCGGCAGTACGCGGACCTCTCACTGTTGTGGC
Source organism: Tursiops truncatus (assembly GCF_011762595.2). Lineage (NCBI taxonomy): Eukaryota > Metazoa > Chordata > Mammalia > Artiodactyla > Delphinidae > Tursiops > Tursiops truncatus. The sequence continues at coordinate 93,982,861 of NC_047040.1, read as the reverse complement.
CTCTCCTGTTGCAGAGCACAGACTCCGGATGCACAGTCCCAGCGGCCATGGCTCATGGGCCCAGCCGCTCCACGGCATGTGGGATCTTCCCAGACCGGGCCACGAACCCATGTCCCCTGCATCGGCACCAGGGAAGCCTGTTGCCTGTGCTTTTGGTGTCATATCCAAGAAATCGTTGCCGGGCTTCCCTGGTGGCGCAGTGGTTGAGAGTCCGCCTGCCGATGCAGGGGACATGGGTTTGTGCCCTGGTCCGGGAAGATCCCACATGCCGTGGAGCGGCTGGGCCCATGAGCCGTGGCCGCTGGGCCTGTGCGTCTGGAGCCTGTGCTCTGCAACAGGAGAGGCCACAACAGTGAGAGGCCCGCGTACTGCGGGGAAAAAGAAAAAGAAATAATTGCCAAATCCAAAATTATAATCCAAAATTATTTCCCGTATTCTTCTAAGTTTTATAGTTTTAGTTCTTACATTTAAGTCTTTGGTCCATAGTGAGCTAATTTTTATATGTGGTGTAAGGTAAGGGTCTGGTTTTTGCATGCGGATATTGTTTTCTCAGTACCATTTGTTGACTTTTTTTTTAAGCAGTTCTTTCTAGTGTGATTTTTGTTGCTTAGGGACAACTCTTCTAATTTTTTTCTTATAGTATCTTTGTAAGACCTAAATACTTTTTGTGATACTCACTTTTTTCAGAGATTAGTTTTCCTGACTTTTAAGTAGATGTGTTTCAGAGGAGCTTTTCTAACTTCACTGTTATTTTGTGTGATATTCAGAAATGTAGCAGGTTGGTTTCTGGGGTTTCCTGGCTGTGTTCCCCTACCTCATTTTTATCTCTGCTTTGCCTTGTACCTGTCCTAACAATTTTGCTTTTTGTTCCCAGAAGTTTTTCTTCAATATGGAGTCCTGGAAGAGAGCCTTGGGAGATCAGTTTCAAAAGTTCATAGAAGTTAGCTTCAACCCTTTAAGCCTTATTCTAGGCCTCATGCATTCATCCACTTAATTGGACTTGACAAAATTTTTCCCAGGTTTAGCTGCTGTTATCAAATTGGCCTGCCATGGTTTCCAGTGGGTGCCTGTTGGCTACTTTGAGTTTCTTCTGTTATCAAGTCCAGCACATGCCCCATTACTTCCCTTTCCTTACTGCATAGATGCTGATACTGTAGGTATTGTGGTTACAGTAGCCTGTTTTCTCCTCTCCCATTTGTATTTTGGGATTTCCTTGTTAAGTGGTGTGGTTATAAGCATCCATAGGCTCTTGGTTTTGCTATCTTGTTACTCTGATTTTCTGTGGAGATTTGAGGAAGCAAGAAGATTTGAGTAAGCAAGAAGATCCATCAGAGAGAGTTTGATAGACATATGAAAGCATGTGATATTCTTGTTAGATTATTTTTCAGATTGATTCTGAAAAGAGCTCAAAGTTTTTAAAAAAAAGCTTTAAGGTTATTTTGAAACATGGTGCTCTATATGTCTAGTTACATATGTTGACTGGTGGAATGTATTGACCATATCTTATACAAGTCTTTATAAAGTCTTCATGAAGCAGCTTTTTTCCCTCAAAATTAAATGATTGTAAAATATTCATATAATTCATACTTTTTTTCGTGCACACACACATATTTGTGTCTGCTAGTCTTGTTAGTTCATATGCTTCTTTGATGGCTTTAGCTTATTTGTCCCAGAACTAAGAAAGTATTTTATACAACTTGGTGATGTGGTAATTCTAAACTGAGCCTGGTCTATATTTAGAATAGAGCAGATTTTTATGTTAACAAATATGCAAAGAGTGTTTGCATTAGCCAAGGCACACAAAGGTCTCTGTATGAAGACTGACTTTATGTAATTTATAAACTGATTTTGAAGGCATAACAAAGATATTTTTAGTACATAAAATTGTTTACAGTAATTTTTTTAAGTGAAAATCAGATTATATCACTATACATTCTACTATAAACATGTGTACACATTCTAGGGAATGAGGAAAGTGATAAAAACATCCTTACCACCCCACAGCATTTTGGAGCATTAACTTAATATTTTATACTTAAATATAAGTTGTGGTCCTAGTTGTAAAGCTGGCATGTTAAGTACTCCGTGTATGTCATATTTAAGGAAATAGATGTGATGTGAACTAATGGGCATAGGGTTTCTTTTGCGGGTGATGAAAATATACCTTAAATTCACCAGTTTAGAATGTGTAATTCAGTGGGTATATTTATAGAGTTATGCAGACATTATCACAATCTAAGTGTATAGTACTTTCATCACCCCAAAAAGAAACCCCATGCCTATTAGCAGTTCGCTGATTTTTCTCCCCCCTCCCAATCCTGGACAACCATTCTGTCTCTGTAGATTTGCCTATTCTGGACATTGCATATAAATGGAATTATGCAATATGTGGTATTACACTTAGCATAATGTTTCCAAGATTCGCCCATGGTGTAGCATATATTAGCACTTCATTCCTTTTTACTGCTGAGTAACATTCCATTCATTGTGTGGATATACCTCATTTTATTCGTCCATTTATCAGTTTGTGGACATCTAGGTTGTTTCAAATTTTTTGCTATTGTGAATAATGCTGGTGTGAACATTCGTGTGCAAGGTTTTGTGTGGAGTTAAGGTTTTGTTTTCTCTTGAGTATATACCTGGGAGTGGAATTGCTAGATTGTATGGTAAACCTAGACCTCAGTAATCTTAGGTAGCTTTTTTTTAAAAAATATTTTATTTATTTATTTATTTTGGCAGCACCGGGTCTTAGTTGTGGCACATGGGATCTTCCTTGTGGCATGAGGGATCTTTTAGTTGAGGCATGTGGACTTCTTAGTTGCTGCATGTGGACACTCAGTTGCAACATGCATGCGGGATCTAGTTCCCTGACTAGGGATTGAACCCGGGCCCCCTGCATTGTGAGTGAGGAGTCTTACCCACTGAACCACCAGGGAAGTCCCTTGGGTAGCTTTTTTAAAGACATTTTGTGAAACTGCCAAATGATTTTCCAAAGTATTCATACCATTTTACCTTCCCATAAACAGTGTTAAATGGTTCCACTTTCTCCACATCTTTGCCAACACTTAAACTGGCTTTTTTCAAAATTATGGTTATCCTAGTGAGTGTACAGTAGTAACTAATGGTTTTGATTTGCATTTCCGTAGTGATTAATGGTCTGGAGCATCTTTTCTTGTGTGTGTTGGCTGTTTGTATATGCTTAAGCCTTGAACAGTACAGGGTTTAGGGACCCCACCCCACCCCACACTAGGAAATATGCATAGAACTTTACCGTTGCCCTGCCCTCTGTATACAAGGTTCTACATCTGTGGATTCAACCCACTGCAGTTGCTAAGGCACTGTAGTATGTATTTATTGAAAAAAAAAATCTAAGTTGTAGGACGTCTTTATATATTCTGGGTAATAATCGCTTATCAGAAAAATAATTTGAGAGTATTTTCTTCCATTCCATTGCTTGTCTTTTTCACATTCTTGATGGTGTCATTTGTAGCACATGTATCCAATTTATTAATATTTTTCTTTTGTCACTTGTGCTTTGGTATATCTAAGAAAGCATTGCCTGATCCAAAGTTATGAAGATTTATTGCTGTATTCTTATAGGAGTTTTTTTAAATAGCTTTAGCGCTTACATTTTGTCCTGTGATCCATTTTCAGTTACTTTTGGTTTGTGGTGTTAAAGAGGGAGGGATGGACTTCATTTTTTTGCATGTGATTATATGGTTGTCCCAGCACTATTAGGTGAAAAGACTGTTTATTGAATTATCTTGACACTCTTGTTGAAAAATAAGTTGACCATAAATATAATGTTTATTTCTGAACTCTTTGTTCTATTCCACAACCTATATGTCTTTATGCAGTACCACATAGTCTTGATTACTGTAGCTTGTAAGTTTTGAATTCAGGAAGTATGAGTCTTTCAACTTTGTTCTTCTTTTTCAAGGTTGTTTTGGTTATTCTCTGTCCCTTGCATTTCCATATGAATTTTAGGATCAGCTGGTCAGTTTCTGCAAAAAAGAAGCTGGGATTTGACAGGGATTGTGTGAATCTGTAGATCAATTTGGAGAATCAGGCCATCTTCACAGTATTAATTCTTCTATAATATTAGTTTTTGTTTGTTTAGCCATCTGAAGAAAAGTGGTTTTTTTAAGGTTTATGTGGTATGATAGAATACATATGCAACGTTAATGTTCTTATTTCACAGTACTGTGATTGTTTATTATGGGCTGGTAGGAGCTGAATATGTAAGGGAGAGTTGAACACCAACATTTGAAATGCTAAGGGTATTTTAAACTATAAATTGATTTTTTTTTTCATTTTTGTAACAAATTCATAATGATGAGGTACTCCTCAATAAATAAATTTTAAAATGCCAAATTGTGTTAAGCATATTAAATGTATTTAAGTATAATGTAATTACTCTGGAAATCAAGCCCTGTTCTCTTCATCAGTACTATTTTTCAGCCATACTGAATACTAGTATTTTTTCAGTCTTTATTAAGCCAGCTCTTTTTAAAATGTAACTAGATGTTCCAAATAACATCCAACCTGAAGATTTGTTTAAATTCTCAACATAAAATTTCTTACATTGACAGTATTACACTCACACATAATTATATGGGTAGGAAAACAGCTAAAATGCCAGAGTGAGTTAATGACATTTTCTGTAACACTGAAATGTCAGTCTTTTCAGTGCAGTAAAATTAAGGGTTTAAACCCCTTTTTAACATTGTACTGGAATTTTGGTTTAATTTGTTGAAGCTTGGTGATCTTTCTTAGTAACAAACGGACATTTTGACCTATTCCGTTTTCTTCTTTGTTGAGGGGCTGTTTTTCTTCATATCTAAGTTTTTACTTTACTTTTCCTGTTCTGGGATCCTCTTTCTGTGAGTCTTTGCTGAAGTTAAACCATTACCACTTTTCCGTAACTATAGCCATAGGCAAGTGAGTTCCAGATTCAGACTGTGGTATCTAGAACTAGCTGGATATTTATTAATGAAGCGTCTTCAAGGCACAGAAAATAGTTACTCCTATTCTTAGGGGACAGGAAGTGTTGGGGCAGTTAAGGGACAAGGCAGAAATGGCCTCACCAGCCTGTAGGACCTAAAGATGAAACCTAAGAAAAGATTAGAAAAAGCTGGTTGATGATGTATTAGCAAATAGAAAGCAGACTTGGAGGTCTTTGCTTCTGTTAAGGGCTTTTTTGCATTTAAAGTTGAAGAGTAATAAAACAGCTATGGCTAGTTCTTAAATAAAAATGTATACACAAAGTGTATGCAGAAAATTAACTACTAAAAGAATAAAGACCAGAATTATTTATTTGAAACTGATTTTGATGTAGCCATTTTCAGTGACTTAGAAATCACCCAAGCTTTTTGTTATTGCAAACTGACCTTGCCTCCAACTATCAGGGTTGAAGGCAGCAATGGAGAGTGAAGAATGTCAGCAGTGAGGGCATCATGAGCAGAAGGGGGAGACAGCGGCCAGGAATGGGCAGGAGGAAAAAGATGGAGAAGGAAGGGAGTCAGATCAAGAGGTAGGAATGGAAACATACAAAGGAATAGAATAAGAGAAGAATGTAAAAACAGCTGGAGGGAGAAGGGAAGAGAGGAGTACAAGTGTAATCATTGAAGTAAAGTCAGGTGTCATCATTTCAGTGTTTGAATCTGCTTATTAGTTAGGACTACAATGAACCCTTTAAAGAATTGAGTTTAACCGTGGAAGAAAGAAGGTGAGCGAGAAAGAAGGGAATTTTGATGAGCATGTTAAATCACTTTTTAAATTTAAGATCAACCCTAAAAATACACAACTGTTGTTTCATTTTGCAGCATAGTAATAATAATATTTGAGTCATATTACAATGGGGCACTATTCTAAGTGCTTTACATATATTGATTCATTTAATCCTTACCACAACTTAATAAGCAGATACTATTTCTCCCATTTTACAGATGCGGAAACTGAGCCACAAAGAGAATAAGTAATTTGCCTAGGCTAGTCAGATAACAGAGCCAGGATTCCACTGAGGCAGTCTGACTACTGTGCTACAGCTGGCTTCATCACCTCTACCTCCCCCTCTCCATCATTTGTATGGTATATTTCTGTAGAAATTTGTCTTGTTTTGAGAATGTAATATACCCTTGAAATAGTTGTACATCTGCTAGAGTGACAAACTGTGGACACTATTTAAAGATCAGTTTTTCTTCCCTTTAGTTACAGTAACTTGAGAAAGTTTATTAAACTCAGTACCAGAACACAAAAGATGAATAGTGCATGGTCCCTGTCCCCAGTGAACTGAATCTCAGTTTGTAATTGGTCATTTGAACCAACCAAATGTCTACTCCAATATTGGTGTGAATTCTTTTACTTTGAACCAAGTTTGCTAATGAATGTTTGTTGCCTTCAGAAGTATGCTCACCTTTAAAAGCCACCGACCAACTAGAAGTATTGTCGTTACTTAAAGGTTTTTGAGTTATTTTTGTTTTAATAAGCTAAACAACAAAGTCAGCTTTTCATACAAAAAGCAGTGGTACCTAGTTTGATTACCTTCCTTAGTCATCCTTAAAATTAAAGCCTCGCATGGATAATTCACAAAGTATCTAAAAAGGTGTTTTGTTTTGTTTTGTTTTTACAGCCCTGATGGAGTAAGATGTTTGCAGGCAGTAGAGGAGGAAATGTGAATGGAGGTAGTGGATTTCACCAGGAACTTTGGAAGAGTGTTGGGTATTAGTTGCACTGGAGGAGGATGAGAATTGAGCCCTATTTAGAGGGAGAACAGAAAGACTTCTGTGAGGAGTGTGGGTAAATAAACCAGGAACCTATCCTGAAGATCATTGCTTAGCTCCTTGAATACTTAATTTTTAAAACTTTTTTGTAGAATTTTAGAATCATTCACTAGCATGCATATTTTGTGTCCATTGAGACTGTCTTCTAAGGAGAAGAGCTATGTGGTTTGAAAGTGCTTCTTGATATTGAGGTTTACAAAAAGTCTGAAGAGGATGGAGCTGTGACTGGGAGTCCTAAGAGATTTTACCAAGAAAAACTCATTGGAGACTTTTAGAAGTGCCCTTTAGGCAAGTAAGAGAAATTCTGGATTATTTGGTGTTAGGAAGACAGTTTAAATATTAAGTTCAGTCTAATTTGACTTTTCATTTGAGCCTGTATTGCTTCACTGTTTGACAAAGAGTTCTAGCATTTGAAGGTTGACTTAGCCATTTCCCTCTTAAACATGAACGAGATAATAATTGAGAGATTGTGGGAAACTGAGAGTATCTTCATTTTATTGAGTGTTTCTTGCATTTCTTACCTTGGCATTGGCTCTTAGATTTTTTGTTTTGACATTTGGAATACTCTGAACTTAATATTGGTGCCTTTATATTAATATGTGGATTATCCACATGTCATTCATTAAGCAAGCATTTTGAACAGCAGCTCACAATGCTGGATAACGAATGAATAATTTAGTCTCTGTGTTCAAGCTGCTTCTAGACTGGTAGGGCAGACAAAATTAATAAACCCCAAGTTAGAGTACAGTGTAAGTACAATGATAGAGGAATACACCATTTGCTATTGAATAAAGAAGAGCAATTCACTCTTACTCGGGAATTTTACCTTGGGTGGGTGTGATCTTTTGAGGCAAGCTGTTAAATAGAAAAGGAATTAATCAAACAGACTAGGTAGCAGTGGTAAGAAATTTTCAGTATGTAGACAGAACGACAGAACAGATAGAAGATAATTGTCCACTCTCAGTTATCTTACACTTTCTACATCTCAGGGACCCCCCTGCCCTGGATGACTGCCATATAACTGGTATTTCAAGAATATTGACTAATTTTGGTATTGCTTAATTAAATCTGTTGTAAAGAATAACAGTTTAGTCTGTATCTATGAAAACTAAGATTAAGTTGCTTTTCTGAGCATTCTCAGTTTTTTAAATCATTTCCTGTTGTAATTTTAAGAGACTGAAATAAATTGAAAGTCCAAGATGGAATTATTCAGTCTATTTAAGGTAACATTATTGCTGGTTGTTTGTAGCCAAACTCACTTAATTTTAGGTATGTTTTAAAGATTTATACACAGGAAGAGAACTTCGTGAAGTCATTTTTACTCCATTGACTCATCTGCAAATGCAGTTGGACTAGAGAAGGCCCCTTTCAGATCCAAAATCCAGTGATTAAATTTTATATCTCAAGAATATTTATAAGTTGTTTTAAAAGCTATCAGAAGAAAGATCCATCTCCCCTGTATCAAATTTTCTCCTTATGTTAACTACCCAAATCATGTAGCTTGACTTATGCCCCCCTCTCTCCTCCCCTCCTTCTTTTGGCATTGTTTCTGTATAGTGATTGATAACCCCTCAGATGCAGTTAGACTTAGATACTCATCTCTTGAAAAATAATGTACCTGAATCTTGACGTTTAGAAATTATCTTTCCATGAAAAATTTTTTGTATATATTCCTAGAATGTTATTTGAACTTAAATTATGCCAGTTTTCTGAGTCAGCAATTATTTGGTTTACTACTAAGTTTTTGGGTAAATATTTGCTCAAAATTGGTGTTCTCTTAGTATCTTTATAGTGCAATGTTCTTATGTTTCTGTCCCAAGAACATAACTTACTAAAGCTAAAAAAAAAAAAAGTTAATTTTTTCATCTCCAGTTAGAAAGGTTTCTGCTCTATTGGTTTGTCTTACATGTTTATATTCCCTGGTTTTTTAGCTACTTTTAATATTGCTGTATTGAAGTAATAGAGATATTAGGGAGCAGTTTCATGTTCAGAATCCTCTTATTTTGCCTTGTAGATTCTTTTTCTTTTTCTCTCTTAAGCAAGATTGTATAGCTCTTAGCCGCAAAATGAAGCATTGATTAAAAGAATCCTAGTAAGTGGTGACTGCCTCAAAAGGGAAAATCTGGGTATACTTTACCCACTTTTCTTTTTTTTCTTTTTTCTTTCTTTCTTTTTTTTTTTTTTAAAGCTTTGGCTTCATTATTTTGCTTGAGTTTTTTCCTTTACCTCCACAATGTGCGTTAATATTATTTAAACTCTCTTTTAGCTAAAGTGTAAGTCTTTTTCCTTTTAGAATTCTACTTGCAAAACAAGTAAAACAGATTTTATAGACTGAGGTAACTAGTTCTATCTAATGAATAACTTTTAAAAAATTTAATCTCGTCATAGCCCAACTTCAGTTCATACTATTAATATGGCATTCCTTTTTTGCATGCCCCCTCCCTTAGAAAGTAGAAGGTGTTTCCAAAATTTATTTGTTTTTAAATCACCAAATATTATCTTTTCCACAGATAATATCACCTACTGCATTATTTTTGGCTGCAAAAGTAGAAGAACAGGCTCGAAAACTTGAACATGTTATCAAAGTAGCACATGCTTGTCTTCATCCCCTAGAGCCACTGCTGGATACTAAATGTGATGTATGTAAAAATTGGATGTTTTGGGTTTTGAAACCTTTTCATTATTTAGATTTAATAAAAATACAATTCGATTAGTGTTGCCTTCCAATGCTGCTTATTACTATTACGACTTAGGAATGTAATACCAGGAAGTGATCTGACAGAACCATATTTCATGTTATGTTCATGAATTTCATTGTCATTCTGCATCACGTAAAGCTTTGAGTCAAAGGTACTTTTTAAGTGTTTCACATTTTGTTTATTCTCACAGCAAACCTGTGATGTATGTAGAGGGTATATCATATCACCTTCATCGTTTGGGTGTATTTAAGACCAGAGATATATAATTCTCTTAAATTGTCGGCAAGTGAGGGAATAGAAAAACCTCTGGATTTATCTCTAGACCAGTAATTACTCTTTTTATAGAAGTGTTCCTTTATTAATGCGTGTATGCTACTACTATTCTCTGACACATAAAGATTTATTTTACCATGCTTTCATGAGTGTCATTTTGAAATTATTTTTGTTTTCCTAAAGAGTAATATTTACAGGCTGGTTTACAGGCAGCTTGTTCATCACCAATGTTTCAATAGACCTTGTCTGAAAACACCATTTTTAAATGTTCTGACATCTTAAAACAGAAGCTAGCATTCTGGGCCTTTGAAATCCTTTTTCTAGCACTCCTATGTAAGTGAGTTGCTTTATCAGGAACTGTTAACTACTGAATGACTACCAGACTGTATTAATTCAGTTTGATTTGGATCAAGTTTAAGGTCCAAATTAAATATATCTGATTTTATTAATGACAGGTTTTATCCTACATGTTGGCTTTTAGGGACTAAAATATTAATGTAGCTATTCAATAATAGAGAATGTATGATTATTTAAAGTTACTTCTTATAGTTTCTATTAACTTTACAAATTCAGAATTATTTCTTGTGAATGCTTAGGGTATTGTTCAAATAATAGAAAAATCTGTTTTAAAATTCAGTTCAGTGATCTCAAAATGGGCATAAATAAAATTAAAGGTGCTTTCACTCTAAGTTTAGCAATGTGTCCTTAGAAATGAATATTTATATATAATATAGTTTTCTTATCACCTTAGTCAATTGTCATAATATAAGAATGAGATGGCAGGAAAGTTTTCATACCTTTTATTCCCCGAGTAATTACATTAGGGCAATGATTTATTGAAGTTGAGGGAGAAGATCGTCTATTTTTGTCCCCACAGGTGTATGGTACATTGTTTTGGTATTTTATAGCTAAAATTTTTTCTTTTAATCTAGGGGTTTGAGGGATTGTTTTATTTTGTCTTTTCTGAAGAGAGGAATTTAATTCTAAAAAATAACGCACTGACCTACTGTGACAGTCAAGGAATTACTACATGAAATATCCTAGAGTGAGTTGATAAATCCTTTTCTTTAAAGGCCAGTTCGAATTTAATCTTACTTGGGTTGGCGCTTCCTGTCCTTAATGAGTCTTGAAGCACCAATGCCTAGGTAAAGTTTTACGTTACAGACTGGAAATGTCTTTTTTCAATTAACCTACCCCTTTCATATTATTATTTTTAGATTGGTTTTTGTTTTGTTTTGTTTTGTTTTGCTTTGTTTACATTTCCTGTATTAGAAGTAATTGAATTTAGAGTTTCCTATATTAGAAGTAATTGAATTTAGAATTATCACAGAAAATAGGTTTTCTCTATCACCCTCAGTTTTATTTTCTTCATATTTCCAAACTACCTTGTAGTAGTTTGTAATGAATCTATAATACTCATGAGATTTAACAGCCCCATAGTCTAGTAGTGTTATGTTTATTAAGCATTTTAATATTATTATTTTTACCTGGCAGGCTTACCTTCAGCAGACTCAAGAACTGGTTTTACTTGAAACCATAATGCTACAAACCCTAGGTATGTACTTATGTCAGGTATTATTTGTGTGTGTGTTCTTCAGTGCAGTATTCTAAATAAAGGGAAAGATTTCTGGAGTAATTTTATCATTGAAGAAAGTTTCATTTGAAAATAAAGTTTGGTGCCAGAATAGTATTACCTGGTCCTAAGGAAGCCATTTTTTAAATTTTAATTTTGTTTAGCATTTAATTGAATGGCAAACATAGCCTTCAGTGTGATTTCTTATATTTTCAGATAGTTGAGACACAGTGCTTCATTTTGGATTTGCATTGGGGAATAAAATGGTCCTTTAGGGCTGTGGTGTGTGACTGTAATATGTATAAACATACATGGCAGTCCTGCTGTACTAGAGCTTATGAATTTATCACATCATTGTATTGTATTTTTTAAAATATTTATTTGGTTGCACTGGGTCTTAGTTGGGGCAGGTGGGCTCCTTAGTTGAGGCAGGCAGGCTCCTTAGTTGTGGCATGTGGGCTCCTTAGTTGTGGCATGCGAACTCTTAGTTGCAGCATGCATGTGGGATCTAGTTCCCTGACCAGGGATGGAACCCAGGCCCCCTGCATTGGGAGCATGGAGTCTTATCCGCTGTGCCACCAGAGAAGTCCCTATCACATCATTTTAAATGTGACATAGTAGTTTATTTAAATGTTGATCGTCCTTGTCTAAAAGTTATATTGTCTGCGAGGTTTGTGCAACTTAAGTATCTGTAAAAATTGTTTATTCTAATCTTTTACTTTACTCATGAGGAAATTGAGCCCTAAGCAGGTTTTGACTGTGTACAGTCATATATTACTTCTGGAAGAACCTAGCAGGGTGTAGTGGGAAGAACATAGGCTTTATGGAGATCTGCGCTTAAATGTGTAAGCCTCTTTACTTTCTAAACTTGGTCAGAGTTCCTTTACCTTTCGTACCTCCATCCTGTATGTGCAAGGTGGAATAATAATGTAGCTATAACATTGTGACTTTGAAGATGAAAGATTGTTGTGGTTTTTTTTTTTTTTTTTTTTTTTGCTGTACGCGGGCCTCTCACTGTTGTGGCCTCTCCTGTTGCGGAGCACAGGCTCCGGACGCGCAGGCTCAGCGGCCATGGCTCACAGGCCCAGCCGCTCTGCGGCATGTGGGATCTTCCCGGACCGGGACACAAACCCATGTCCCCTGCATCGGCAGGCGGACTCTCAACCACTGCGCCACCACGGAAGCCCGAAAGATTGTTTTTTTAAAACATTGCCACATAGTGTTTCATAAATAATCATTATTTATTATGGTAGTTATTTTTATCTTATTTATACTCCATTCCCAAATGTTGAATAGAAGTCTAATAATCATAGCTTTCCATCATGACAGATTCTTTTTATTATAAAAGTAGGTTGTTTGAAACACATATAACTTGTTGAAAGTTTTTATAATATAAATATATAAAAATAAAAGTGAGAATATTTTTATTCCCTTCAAATCTATTTAGCATGTTACCATTTTATTATATAAATATGAAATTTTACAAATAATGAAAGTTGAAGGAAAATAACATTTTAAAATAGTTATTTTATCATATGAAATCAGTGTATTGTATTCATATTGTTGATGACAGATTCTTCAACACAGAGAATGAATAGCATTATTTTAAGGGGAGCATTAGAATTTACAAGATATAAATATGGCTCTTGTTAAAGTGCGATTTTGCAGGTTTAATAACAGTAGAAATGTGAAGAGACCACACAATAACTTTATAAATCCAGATAATCTGTTTATTAGGATGTTATTCCTTTACTACTGCTGAAGGCACCATACAGCGACCTCCACTTCAAAAAAAAAAAAGGAAACGGAAAAACCCTGCCCTACCTAAGGGGTTGACTGGACATGATAGCTTTTCAATATGTTGTCTTTGGTTTTAGAAACAGTGATTTAATCTTGAGGCCTATAAGGTTCACTTGCCTTAACAATTTTATTTTTATTAGTAATGAAATGTAGTTATAAGCTAACTGAAACCCACTGATCTAAGGTACAGTGAGAAAATAAGAGGACCATATTTAAAAGGTCATTTCTCCCACTGTGGCCCAAAGGTTGTATTTATGAAAAATGTTCTTTTCACATCTTCTGAAAGAGTTGGAATATATTTAAGAAATATGTTATGTAGTTGAATTCCCTCCTTAAACTGTGGGGCAAGCTTAATAATTGTATTTGTCATGATTTTAGTTAGTTTTTTTTTTCTTAGTTTGTTTTTAACTTGAGGATAGTCTCAAACTAATTGTAATTGAGAATTTTGAATACATATTACTTATCTCTAAATAACTTTGTCAGTTTTCATAATTGGAACACTATTTTTGAGAAGATATTATTTATTATGATTGGGGGTATAATAAACATGTCAGTGATGAGAAACTTTGTCTTTGAGTTTTTTTAATAATGAAAAATATACGTTTATGGTTATGAGTGGCATTTCTCAGGCAAGTATTATAGTGGTAAATGACTGGGAAAAAAAGTGCTTTTCATTTCAGGTTTTGAGATCACCATTGAACACCCACACACAGATGTGGTGAAATGTACCCAGTTAGTAAGAGGTAAGTGAAACTTTTAAGTTAAGTTTTAATGCTTTTTATTGTCTATAATTGATAATTGAATGCTATTTTGTTCTAGCCTTGAGTTTTATTAAAATGGCAGAAATGTCATTTTGAAGCATTATTTTTCAGTGTTCTACACCTGCCTATTCATCTACTTCTATTTTTGGTTCTTCCTGGTGAATTAGCTTCCTTTAACTTTAGGTGAGAGTCTTGCTTCTCTAAAAAATTAGAGGGCTTCCAAATACTAGGACTCTTTCTACTTCCCCATTGGGCTATGCCCATCCCAATTCAGGTAGTATTTAAGATGTAGGCCAAATTTAACATATAGGTGCAGAAAATAGTATTGATTTCCAATTTATGTCAAACTTTGATTGACTTCCTGAAAAGTGTTTATGGTTTAAGAATTCAAATCTTTCAGGTAAAAATTGCCTTTCTTAGCGGATTTGTCATTTTGGGAAATGTTTTGCCCATGTTCGTTTGAACAGAATTGATTTAATACATTTTTCAAAGTTCTTTAGCATTACTAAAAATGGTTTCCTTTTTGTGTATAATGAGGAAATTATTATATAGCATGATATATAACAGCATGTGATGTACTTATTAAACCTTTTATAAACAGGAGTACAGAGTTTTTGTATTGTTTTCTTTACTCCTTATAAAGCATGTGGTATATATTTTTCTACTCTTGTTAATGAATCCTGTGTATCTATCGTTGTATCTCTAGAAATAATTTTTCACACAGATGCATGCAGTACTACTACTTTCCTGTTTACCATGTGAAGTGTTACACACTAATAGCAACCACTTGGAACCTTTAGTGTGCCTTTTTCTGATACTTCTTTTTGAAAATGAAATTTTGCAGTTTCATTCCTTTACCACCAGACTTGTTTAGGTTTATTCTAAACAAAATGGGTAAGACTTTTGAAGGCCTTGAATCTAGTGTTTACCTAAATGTTCTCTTATTCATTCTAAATTGAATTCACTTTATATCTAGGTTAAGGTTTTATTACTATGCTAATGGCTACATATAAAAACAGACAAACCTGTTGTCTGGTACCACAGTTGTCATTGTTAAGAAATGGACTAATAAAAATCCCATTTATATTTTTTTAATCCTAAAAGCAAATGTTATCATTTATAAACTAAACTAGAACATAGTTAATTTTGGTTTCTGTTCTTCATGGTTATATATTTTATAGCACTTTCTCATCCTCAGTATTACAGTGTAGTATAGAATTGTATAGATAACTATTGTAGATGCTGGATTGAGAAATAGAGCTTGAGAGAAGTTCTGTTTTCCTGAAAACTTGAAAGGGTAAGCTGTTTTGTTTAAATAATGGAGAGCCATATAATTTGCCTTAAGTTGAGATTAGTAAAGACAGATGTTGAAGATATTAAATATAGGTTAAAAATATGTACGTGTATGTGCATATACATACACACACACTCTTAGTAGGAAATGAAACTGAATTTTCAGCTTAGTATTGTGAAATTTGAGTCGGCTTCTCTTAAATCCTATCTAGAGAAGCTAGAGACATTAAAGTCCATTTATTTTGCCAAATTGAACAGTAAAATTTAAACATTTACAAAAACTATGAATTTGATATATCATCCAAAGCAAAATATTTAAATCTGATTTTTTTGTTGTTGTTGTTAATGTTTAAAATGTGACCAATTCTTAAATTTTAGTATGACTCTCATATGTGTTTAACATCATTTTGTCTGACTAACATTTCAAGTAACTATAATTTGCATCTTACTGCATTTTTAAAATGTTCTTTCGTGTTTGGTATATTTTTTTTCCTTTGCCCCTAAAACCACTTTCAGCTAACAAAAGAACATTTTCCCTACATTCTTCTCTGTTGCAATGACTTTTAATAGGTTATTGAATTTACATTTGTTCTGAGGTGAAAACTGCAATAGCAATTTAAACTTACTTTTACTTACTTTTCTATATGTTTTGATTCTTTCGTGGGTGGGGGGTGAGGGTAAAAGGTTTGAGTTCTTTGAAGTTCTCCCCTGCCCCCGACCTCTGGAGATGAGAAAGTTATTATGCTACTTTGCTGCAGGATTGGCTGATGTCATTTTACAGGGACCTTTCATTTCTGTGATTTCTCCTTCCCTCCCCACCAGGAAAGAATGCCATACTTAAGTCACACTGCCTCCAAGACATCTGATGCTTTGACACTCTTCCTTAGCACAACTCTGCTAAACCCAAATCCCTTTTGTAAACCTTTATGTTGATGATCCACATGGGGCAGCGGGGAATTACAGGTGCCACAAATAAAAATAGGAGAGGGCAAGGAATTTGAGACCTGTTAGAGGGGGTGAGCTGAGGTGAACTGATCCTAGGTGAGCAGAGAGGAAAGATATGTCAGTGATTATGAATGTAACTGGGGAAAGGGGGGAGACTAATAGCAGAGGCATCCCTGTTGGGAAGAATAAGAAGCAGAAGAAGGGAGAGGGGCACTGTTTTCCATTTCAGTATTTCAAGAAGCTAGTTGTTAAAAATTGCTTTTCTATTGAGGACCAGTATTGAAGCATCCTGATTCCCTCTAGAGTACTTGTATCTTTTCTAACGTTATGGTTAACTGGATTATATAATTTAAAAATAATACAGTGGTGTTTTCTGTATCTACATCCTTATGATGTTTCTAGGTTGTTTATTCTCTGTTGATGCTTAGTAGCATGATGAAAAACTGAGCAGTTTGTGCTCTCTGAGTTTGGGGGTTGGGGGTTTGTTTTTGTTTTTTCTTTTGGTGGAAGTACTTAAACCAACTTAAATATGATGACTGAGGATTAAGTCTGGCAGGCAACTCTTTGTATTTTGTATTAGACTTCAAAATCTTCTCTTCTTCTTCTTCTTCTTTTTTTTTTTTTTTAAATCCAGGAGAATGCTTTATTGCAACTTTTAGCTGACTAGATGCTTAACTTAGTAACAAGTTTAGCCCTTGTAACTGGCTAGCTAAAAGCAAATCGGCTTGTTTCTCAGATCTTTGGGGGATAGCAAGAAACATTTGAGTGAATGTTGTTGAAGATTTTCAGTAGTATAGAAAATGATGGCGCTCTTGTGATATTTGTAAGTAGTAAGTAAAATTTACTTTTTGTGTACAAATCTTTGAAGTTTTTGTTGTGTTGAGAACTTTTCGATGGTAGCATGTTAATGCTGATAGTATTGTCTTCGTTTTTTTTTCTTTTCTTACAGCAAGCAAGGATTTGGCACAGACATCCTATTTCATGGCTACCAACAGGTTGTTATCCTGACCCTCTTTGTTGCACTGTTGTAGCACACTATAGCTTCCTTTAATGCAGGGCCCCCTCAATGTGTCTCTTACCCTTGTTGCAGTAGGAGACTGGACCATCTACTGTGGTGGTACCTTCCTGTCTGCTTTGCGGTGTATTGTACAAGGGACTTTTGGCACAGAGGGGTTAAATGCACAATGTGAAGTGTAGTGGTGCTTTCTGATGACATATTCTCGATTTGTGAGTGCATAAGTCTAAAATTGGTAGCCTGAATAGCAGCTAAAGATTACAAAGAGCTAAACTTAACGTAGAAATTCGAGCAACTTGGTAAGTATAAAGCTATTTCTAGTTTACAATTATAGTTAAATGACAATTTAAAAAAATTTCACATTGATCCAATCTTAACTTTAAAATAATCATTAAAGCTTTTTTAATAAACAAAATTTATATAACTTGGTGTTTTTTTTCCAGATAATACCCGCCAGTAGTAGATTAGTAGTAGTCACATCCTATCAGTGCCTTGATTTGCATAAGTATAATTTTTACTTTAAAAAAAAAAACTTACTCTTCAGTTCATATAAAGAATGGTATGGGTTTGTGCTTGATCAGTAGACATTTTCATCAATTCTGAAACTGAACTGGAAGAATAGTTTTTGAAAGTCTTTCACATCTAATATATTAATTTTGTTCTAGATTGATTATATTAATGATGTAAATTTGTTTTTAAAGTGAGTCATTAGGGAGGAGTGGACCAAACCATCTTTATGTGGTCCTTAATTTCTTGTGACACTGTTAAGTTTTGTTTAAAACTTTGGATTGGCAAAAGCCAATGTATTTTCTTAGGTATATGTTGTTGGGATTTAACCTCTATCCCTAGAAATTCTGAACAACAAGGCCAAAAAAATCACTTAAATTTAAAACTTTGGTTAGAAGAGGCTAGCTGTGACATGCTACATGCCCAGTCTTTGGCATGTCATGGAAGGAGAGAGGTAGTATTTTTGTAGTATTTAACAACATTGGGCCTTCAAGCTGTTCAGCAAAAGGTAAGTTTCCTCTGTGGCTTTGCTGAGAAGAAGTTAGTTTTACCTAGATAGGTTTTAAGTTGTCTGAGTTACTTAAGAATTAATGTTTGTTAAGCCACATCAAATGGTAATCCCTGATTATGATGTGTTATTGAAATTACCTTGTCAGTTTTATAGTCGTCTGCTTTTTCTTTAGTTTTTTGCCATGACATTACAAAAGAAACAAAAATACCACCAAAGAAAGTTTAAAGCGTTTTACTTGTATGTAGTAATTAGTTGAAATATACTGTCTTCCTCTCCTTTTATAGAGAGGTAAAAATACTTTTAACTTAGATGTAAAAAAAAAATTAGAAATATTAATATATTAGTAGTATTAATAATATACTCTAGGAAGTAAGAGTGTGAAAATGTTCATAATCTATATAGGTTTTTTAGTGTTCAAATTTTTATGACCATAGTCATAAAAAGTGTTATAATGTTAACTTTTAATTTAATAAAATAAGGTTTTATACTCTAGACTTGAAAAAGAAAACCTTTATAATTTTATTTTTGCTCTAATCTTATTGGTAAATGTTTTTCTTTGTTTTACATATTTGAATTTCTATGACTCTTCGTTCCAAACCTGCTCCACAACAGTCTGCATCTTACAACCTTCTGTCTTCAGTATAAACCAACAGTGATAGCATGTGTATGCATTCATTTGGCTTGCAAATGGTCCAATTGGGAGATTCCCGTGTCAACTGATGGAAAACATTGGTGGGAATATGTGGATCCTACAGTTACTCTGGAATTACTAGATGGTAAGTAGAGAAAATAAATCTTTTTGTTACATTTAAATTTTTTCTTTTTATTATGGATTAAAACTTCTATCTACTTTTGTATAGGTTTGAAAAAATACTCAGTCCCCATATACTCATGCTCAGTTGAAGTTATCAGTTCTGGCCAATCCAACATCCTCCTTCCCCCATAGTTATTTTGATGCCAATCCCAGACATCATTTCATCTATTAATATTTCATCTATTTTGAAAAGATAAAGACTCTTTAAAAACATAATTCCATTTTAACAATTTGGCAGTAGAATTTAAAAGTATAGTTACATGATCAGGGCTTCCCTGGTGGCGCAGTGGTTAAGAACCCACCTGCCAGTGCAAGGGACACAGGTTCGAGCCCTGGTCCGGGAAGATCCCACATGACGCGGAGCAACTAAGCCCGTGCGCCACAACTGCTGAACCTGTGTACTAGAGCCCATGAGCCACAACTACTGAAGCCCGCATGCCTAGAGCCCATGCTCCGCAACAAGAGAAGCCACTGCAATGAGAAGCCCGCTCTCCGCAACGAAGAGTAGCCCCTGCTTGCCGTAACTAGAGAAAGCCCACGTGCAGCAACGAAGACCCAACACAGCCATAAATAAATAAATTTATTTTTTTAAAAAAAGTATAGTAACATGATCAAATGAACAGGATGAAAATAAGGATTCATTAGCCTAAAGGGGGGGAAAATAAGCATATATTAACCAGCACTCAATATCTAAAGCCTTTTCAGGACTTTTCAAAGAAATATGATTTATAATGCTACAGGTTGATAATACAGGAATACCTAATTTAAAGTACACTAATTTGGGGCTTCCCTGGTGGCACAGTGGTTGAGAATCCACCTGCCAGTGCAGGGGACACGGGTTCAATCCCTGGTCCGGGAATATCCCACATGCAGCTGAGCAACTCAGCCCATGTGCTACAACTACTGAGCCTGTGTGCCACAACTACTGAGCCTGTGTGCTGCAACTACTGAAGTCCACGCGCCTAGAGCCCCTGCCCCGCAACGAGAGAAGCCACCGCAATGAGAAGCCCGCACACCGCAACAAAGAGTAGCCCCCACTCGCTGCAACTAGAGAAAGCCGCCCGTGCACAGCAACGAAGACCCGATGCAGCCAAAAAATAAATAAAATAAATAAATTTTTAAAAATAAAAAATAAAGTAAACTAATTTTGTTGAGTTTAAAATGTATAAGCACAAAGTCAGGTATTAGCTTACTGTAGAAGATGTGAAGCAGTGAGCTAAAGGTATTTTCATGGTAATATTCCTTGCTCTGTTCCACTGATGGTAAAGTGTGTCATTGTTGTCTTGCATTAATAAGTATGAATTCACAAGGAAAGATTGGGAGTATAAGTTCTGTACATCATGGACCTGGAATTTGGAGGTCTCCTGATAGGACGTTTTTCTGGTAGAGAAATAAGCAGGCCAGAGGCAGGGGATTCCTGGGGATTAAGACATTTTAACCAGGCACTCTAGATTTCAGAAAGGAAATAGATAACATTTCTTACCTAATATATGCATAAATCTAAACTGGTATGTTAGGTTTTCTGCTTCTTTTTGTGGGCTTTCCCCAATTTCCTTTACAAAATTGAAGCTAATTTGAAAACTGGATTTACATGACTTGCGTTATATAAAGTGAGAGACCCCTATGGCTTTGGAATGTGGTTTTCCATTAATATCTTAGATGCTTTAAGACAGAAATTTCATTAAGGGTCTGCTCCCTTTTCTGTGAAGGGCCAGATAGTAACTATTTTAGGGTTTGTGGGCTATACTATCTATGCACCTAGACAACTCTGCCACCGTAACTGGAAAGCAGCCATAGGCAACCTGTAAAATGAGTGGCTGTGTTCCAGTAAAACTTTATTTACAGAAACAGGATGCAGGTCATATTTGTCCCACTGGTGATAGTTTGTCTACCCTTGTGGTAAAATATGCTCTTTGTTAGGTCTCTTGATTTTGTTTTGGTATTTTTTTTTCCTCCCTGAAAAATTTCTCCTGGATTATATACCTCATGCTGTATTACTGCCGCATGATTATCCTCTTTTCCTTACATTGCCAGAGGTTTTTCTAAAGGTTATTCAGAGTGGTAGGAAATCTTCAGTGAGTTGAAATAACATCTTCTAAAAACTAGTGGCGGGGGGGGTGCTTCCCTGGAGGTCCAGTGGTTAGGGCTCCACGCTTCCATTGCAGGGGATGCGGGTTCGATCCCTGGTCGGGGAAGTTCTGCGTGCTGCGAGATGTGGGCAAAAAAAAAAAAAAAACATTGTAAAGCAACTATACTCCAGTAAAAAAATTTTTTTAATAATAATAAAAAATAAAAAACTAGGGTGGTGCAGTGGTTGGCAGTCCGCCTGCCAATGCGGGGGGCGCGGGTTCGTGCCCCAATCCAGGAGGATCCCGCGTGCCGCAGAGCGGCTGGGCCCGTGGGCCCATGGCCGCTGGGCCTGCGCGTCGCTCCGTGGCGGGAGAGGCCACAGCGGTGAGAGGCCCACGTACCGCAAAAAAATAAAAAATAAAAAACTAGTAGGGGCTTTTTTTTTTCCATCTGTGACTTGAAATTAGGTTACCTATGCCACCGTCTTATTTTAGCAGTCAATAGATAAAGATAAAATAGGCATACACTTAATAAAAATAGTTTGTATATATGGTGCTAAAATAAAGCTCACAGAAAGCGAGTAATCTGCCTTTTATCCTGCTCTTAAATTGTATCAATAGGTAAAGTCTTTTTTTGGCACAACAGGAGGCACCTAAATATCCCTTTGCTTCTATTCTGAAAAGGCTCCAGTACGTTATTCATTTGGAGAACCACTGAATAGGAATCTTGGACACTTAACACATTGAAAATTTCAATGTATTATGTGGCAGCCTTTTCTCACATTTTTATGGGATCACATTGTGATCCCGTAAAAATAAAGTAACAAAGTATAAGATACTAAGAGTATCTGAATTTTATCGCGGTGTCTGAAGCATCAGTGTTTACTAAAATAATTCATTTAATGACTGTCCCCAAAACAACATTGGCTTGTATTTGGCCTACCTGTAACAGGGTTTGGGGGGGGGAGCTTGGTTGTTTTTAATGATTAATAACAAACCTTCATGTGTTTTTTATAACTTGAATTTTTTCTGAAATTGAGTCAAAACAGTTTATTGTTAATTTTGGACCCAAAGGCATGTGTCTACTAGACTTACTGCTGTGTCCAAGTAGAAAAGTGGTCATTTTTTTTTTTCAGGTGAAGAAATGGTAGTACAGACATTAGATTGTTTTCATCCAGACTGAATCGAAAAGCTCCTGAGTCTTTAGCAGGAATTAGTTGTCACAGCTTGTGGGCATATAATGGTGCCGAGTTTTTGCATGAATCTAGTCTCTATTAAATTGGCATTAATAATATTACGTGACATTGTAATTCATTTGACTAATATTATTTATTTTGAGAGTGGCCAATAACTTTATTAATGACACTATTTTGGAGTCAAAAACTAATTCATCATAACCACACCACTTTGGAAAAGTGGGTCATCTCATTGTAATCCTAAATTTTAGGGAAAAAATTGTAAAAATATAACCAGGGTGATTTACTGATAATGTTACTAGTGTTGATTGCTAGGAAGTTATGAGTATAGGTAAAGGAATTTTTTTCATTTAACTTTGAAATGATTTTAAATCTAAAGAAATTGTGAAGTAGTACAGATTCTATACTATTATACCTTGTACCCAGTTTCTCTAATGTTAACATCTTCTATAATAATAATATGATTATCAAAACGAAGAAGTTAACATTGGTATAATACTATTAACTACAGATTTTACTCAAATTTCCCCCATTTTCTATTCTAGAATCCCATGTTCCATTTAGTTGGCATGCCCCTTTAATCTCTTCTAATCTGTGATAATTTTTCAGTCTTTCCTTTTCTTTCATGTCCTTGACACTTTGAAGAAGAATGGTCAGTTACTTTATAAAATGTTCCTCAATTGGAGTTTTGTCTGATGTTTTCCCATTATTAGAGTGAAGTTATGCGTTTTTGGCAAGAATACCACAGAAGTGGGTTTTATCCTACTGTGCATTTTATCATGGAGTATTATGTTGATATGTCATTGCTGGTAATGATAATCATGATCACTTGGTTAAGGTCATAAAGTTACTGATTTTCTGTTTATAATTAATATCTTGAGGACGGTATGTTGGGATTACACAAATATTCTCTTTTTCCGTAAACTTTTGCCCACTGATTTTAAAGAATCTACTGATGGATCTTGCCCATCCCAATTATTACTATGATGTTTGCATAATAGAGATTTTCTATTTGGAAGGAATTTTTTAAATGTGACTAAATTTTCCAGAGATTCTAAGTAAGCATGTAAAATCAGGGGGGTGTGGGAGGAGTGTTTTGTTTTATTTATTTAAAACAAATTTTTTTAAGATTCATCTTTGAAAATACCAGTTCAGAGCTGTGTCTACTTCTGTATGTGCTGATGGTTGAATTAGGAGGGTGATGGTGAAGTAGATGAACTCTTGCGCTTTCTTTCTAATATTGCCCACTTGAGAGAATTCTAAATCTAAAGGCACCTTCTAAGTTTTAAATTTGAATTTTATCTTTAGAGCTAACACATGAGTTTCTACAAATATTGGAGAAAACGCCTAGTAGGTTGAAGAGGATTCGAAACTGGAGGGTAAGAGAATTGGCGGGTTTTTAGAACATCAATTTGTTAACTACATAGCTAATCAGTTTGAATTTTTGTGGTTAATTATTTCCAGTATTCGTAAGTAATTACAGTGTTTCGTAAGCTACATACACTCATAATTTATTCAACTACGGTGTCCAGTAGACTTTGCTATAAATACTTTATAAATTCCTTATTTAATTCTCATAGTGATTACCGTGGAAATAGTCTCCTCACTTTACAAACAGGAAAATTAAAGCTTAGACGAGTTAAATTCCTTTCTCAAATGCTGGGCTAGGATTTAGTCTGCATCTAATTTAAAACCAGTGCTTTCAACTATTTATATCCTTTTTATGCCTCTAAATAAGATATTTATTTACTGGTAACATAAAGTGAAACCCCAGGTGATTTTATTTCCATGTATTTAATACAGAATTTTTATAAGCAAAGAAATTTGTATTAAATTCCTTTGCTGTCATTGCTTCTTCTGTGTTTTATTTAAATAGGCTAATCAGGCGGCTAAGAAACCAAAAGTAGATGGACAAGTATCAGAAACACCACTTCTTGGTTCATCTTTGGTCCAGAATTCCATTTTAGTAGATAGTGTTACTGGTGTGCCTACCAACCCAAGTTTTCAGAAACCATCTACATCAACATTCCCTGCACCAGTACCTCTAAATTCAGGAAATATTTCTGTTCAAGACAGCCATGCATCTGATAATTTGTCAGTGCTAGCAACAGGAATGCCAAGTACCTCATATGGTTTGTCATCACACCAAGAATGGCCTCAACATCAAGAGTCGGCAAGGACAGAACAGATATATTCACAGAAACAGGAGACATCTTTGTCTGGTAGCCAGTACAGCATCAACTTCCAGCAGGGACCTTCTGTATCACTGCATTCAGGACTACATCACAGACCTGACAAAATTTCTGACCATTCTAATATTAAGCAAGATTATACTCATAAAGCAGGAAGCAGTAAACACCATGGGCCAAGTTCTGCTACTCCTGGAGTAATTCCTCAGAAAATGTCTTTAGATAAATACAGAGAAAAACGTAAGCTAGAAACCCTTGATCTGGATGCAAGGGATCATTATATAGCTGCCCAGGTAGAACAGCAACACAAACATGTACAGTCCCAGGCAGCCAGCAGCAGTTCTGTAACCTCTCCCATTAAAATGAAAATTCCCATTACAAATGCTGAAAAACCTGAAAAATATATGGCAGATAAGAAGGAAAAGAGTGGATCACTGAAATTACGGATTCCAATACCACCCACTGATAAAAGTGTCAGTAAAGAAGAACTGAAAATGAAGATAAAAGTTTCTTCCTCAGAAAGGCACAGCTCTTCTGATGAAGGCAGTGGGAAGAGCAAGCATTCCAGCCCGCATATTAGCAGGGACCATAAGGAGAAGCACAAGGAGCATCCTTCCAACCGCCACCACCCCAGCAGTCACAAGTATTCCCACTCATACAGTGGCAGCAGCAGTGGTGGCAGCAAGCACAGTGCTGATGGGATACCACCCGCTGTTCTGAGGAGTCCTGTTGGCCTGAGCAGTGATGGCATTTCCTCTAGTTCCAGCTCTTCAAGGAAGAAGCTGCATATCAATGATGCATCTCACAACCATCACTCCAAAATGAGCAAAAGTTCCAAAAGTTCAGGTAGTTCATCTAGTTCTTCCTCCTCTGTTAAGCAGTATGTATCCTCTCACAACTCTGTTTTTAACCATCCCTTACCCCCTCCTCCCCCTGTCACATACCAGGTGGGCTACGGACATCTCAGCACCCTCGTGAAACTGGACAAGAAGCCAGTGGAGACCAACGGTCCTGATGTCAATCACGAGTACAGTACAAACAGCCAGCATATGGACTACAAAGACACATTCGACATGCTGGACTCGCTGTTAAGTGCCCAAGGAATGAACATGTAATCATTTGTTTAGGTCAATTTTTCCTTTACTTTTTTAATTTAAAAATTGTTAGAATGGAAAACTTCCTCCTGATCTAGCAGTGGTAACACCTGCTGTTACTGTCACTGCTTCAATATTTGTAAGTGCTGCTTTATTCTTCATTCTGAAAAGAAGAGATTATAGTAAACAAGTCTTTATCTCCACATATGATAGTGTTATAAATACTGTAAAAGCATGGAAGGTGCAAAACTCAGTATTTCTACAATTGCAGCTAAGAACATTAGGGTGAATGGCTGGCTGCTTCTAGGAATATAAGATGCCTCAAGCATTCGTTTATTTATAATTTGAATACTGTAGCTATTTTTTGTTGTTGCTTGGCTTTTGAATGAGTGTAAATTGTTTTCTTTTGTGTATTTATACTCGTATGTATGATTTGCATGTTTCAATGATAAAGGGATAAAACAGTATACTGACAACTGTTTACAAGAAAGTGGAGAAAAATGTACATACATTTTTGTATGTTTAGATATTACCATAAATACTCAGGATTGGAGCTGCTTGTAAGTATAACAATATACAGAATAACTTTATTTTATCTTGTCAGAGTCCATCACTAATCTAAAACAAAGGTGGCACTTTTTCATGTTAACCTTAAACTCTAGGCCTTACTGGAAGCCACTGAAGGGGGACAC
The DNA here is from genome assembly GCF_011762595.2 of Tursiops truncatus. Taxonomy (NCBI): domain Eukaryota; kingdom Metazoa; phylum Chordata; class Mammalia; order Artiodactyla; family Delphinidae; genus Tursiops; species Tursiops truncatus. The sequence goes on along the minus strand of NC_047040.1, from coordinate 93,956,648 downwards.
TTCACTACCAGATGGGTATGCAGTGCCACAGATGGTCATTTACACTGTGAGGCACTGATTCTGCCTTCAGAGGTTCTGACCAGATTGGCTGCTGAAATAGCCCCTAATTTTCTGAAGGCTTGAAGAGGAAAAAATAAAGTTTACATACTCTTGATGTGAAGTGCATTTAAGTGTTTGTTGGCTTGTTGCAGTACTATAAACACAGAGCTGTTAATAATGGTTATGTAGATTACTGTGATTTGAAAACTAAATTCACAGAAACTTACATTAGTGAAGAATTAGTAAGTCTTTTTCTTAAATAGAGAACTTTAACACTACGTATTTTAACAGTAAACAGGAATCGCTTTTCCTTTAGCGTTCAGAAGGACACCATGTTCTTAAACATACTCCTCCCCTGAAGCGTGTTTGTGTGTGATGCCATATTTCTTTTTCAGGTAAATGCAGTCTTCCTTATAAAAATGAAATTAAACTTATTGCTCTTTCAGTTCTTTTATATTCTAACAATAAATAAAACAAAAAGATCACTGACTGTGCATTGTACCTGTATTTATAGCTTATGGTTGTTAACAGGAAGCTCACTGAGAAAAAAAAAAGGTAAGCCTCCAGGTAAACAGCTAGTGGAGGTTTTACATTTGTTTGCACATCTCAGTATATTCCTGTTGAAGTCAAGTTTGCACAGTCTTCTGACTTCGGAACAAACAGTAGACTTTAACTTGTTTAAAATTTGTCTTAAATGCCGGTAACATGGCTCTGGTTTATCAGCTAATCTTCAATTCTGTGGTAAATCTTTGGGCTGTTGAGTATCTTTGAGATAGGTTGAATTCAACTTCTGTTGAATTGAAAACTGTCTTAATTTTTCCTCTATGTATATGAATTATTTTTGTTACAAAGCCACTGATATGTGCACAATTGTAATTTTACTCAAGTATGTTGCAGTTGTAAATATTAGAGAGTTTAATCTCGTGCTCTACTCTTATTTAGCAATTACCTGATTTGCCAGTAGCTTTATAATTTTTTTTTTAAAGATAATTGTTCATTATTTTGTCAATGTTATTTGAACTTAGGATACTAGGATCCTCTTTCTAGGGACTTTGCCTAGCTAGCATGTCCTAACTTTGTTCTTGTCTGGCATAACTTTAGTAATCTTTGTCATTACATGTAACTTTGTTACTCTGTATGACATATTATTGTATCCATAAACATGGTAATTTTGATACAGTTATACTTTTACAGTGGTACATAATCCAAGGACTAGTATAGAATTAAGATGAGTGCAAGATGAGGGAGGGAAGGGTTTTGTTCTTGGTAATTTAGATGTGAAACCTCTAAGGAGCTATCATGTGAAACGACGTAGGGTGATTGTGCTACTGTATAATTGGGGTGATAATACCAGGAATTTTAATAAGATTTTGTAAAGAATATCCAGAAAAGTAGTGAACTTATTTTCAGTATGACATAGAAAACAATGTGAATATTTAAGGTCTGTGACTATACTTCACTAAGAATTTGCAGAATTGTTTTGAGATGTGAGAATAAAGGTAATTTTGTTGAATCTTTATTGGTGCTAATGATGGACAGTTAAAAAGGTAGCTAGTGTATATTGTTATGGGTCAGTACTTATTAGTACTTCCAAAATCGAATTTGAAATGCTATGTATTCACTTTTCACTCTGTAAATGTAATTCTTTACAATGACTTTATTTATTAAAGGGCAGCCAGTTGTAATTTTTACAGGATTGTGTGAGCTATTCAAACTCTTCAACCTCTGAACAGGATATTAGCTTCCGTAAACCACAATGGGGATAAAATATGGAATTTCTTTTAAGTTTCGTTTCCATTAAATGAGAACCCTTATAATTCATATTGCCATGAATTTAACCATCTCATTTGCATAAAGTAGTTCATCAGCCTGGTCCCAATAGGCTCAACCAAAGAAAAAGACTCCAATGAATGGACATTATTACTGAGTCTTCTTGTAAGTAGCCATAAATAAACCAAAATAGTATCAAATTTAGGTATGAAATTCCACATGTGCAAAGTACTGTTAAGGTGATACATTTTTGATGAGATTTTTAAAAATATTTGAACTATTAAAAAGCATTATCTTTAAACATCCTATAAAAGAGTGATTCATTTTTTAGTTGTGTTTTCCCTAGATCAAAGATCATAGATTTGTTACCTTTATGCAGAAGCACATTACATAGAAAGGCTTTACTTCTACCTCTTTCAACTAATTTTTCAATATTGAGCTGTGCCCCGTAAATATTTGCCTTAGCTATTTTAAAATACAATATTTTCAGAACCAAAGCAAAGGAGTGGTTTTTTCACAGAAACATTCTCAGAGGCTTACTTTACCAAATAAACTGATGGTAGTATCCTTGAGTGGTGAGACCTTGCATAATTCCTAGTTCCTATTTCTTGTTTAACCCTGAGGTTCATTTCTTGTTGCAGGTATTTAAATACTGAAAAGTTGTGTAGTCACCCCAAGGTTTATCTTTGAAAACAGTTACAAGTGCATCTTGATCTTCTCTGTGTATGCAGATTTGTTCTTGTTAGAGTTCTTAAGCGTCAAAAGAAAATTTCTACCGTGATACGTGGTTTCATGGAGAATGTCATAAGGGGTGCATACACTACTTTGTGCGAACAGATTATGATTATGTAGGATACATTACTTTTCTGGCCTATCCTCTTTGAACTGAAGAAATGACTAGTTTCAGATAGTTGAAAGGAAATGACTATTTCAGATAACCAAATTTGAAATATGTTTGTTAGTTACCAAATGTCTTGCCTTAAAACATTTTAAGCACATTTTCTGGTTGTATTTGAGAATTTAAGTTACTGATTTTTATTCCTTAACTAATCTTAGAAATAAACCACTGCTTGCATATGCATGACTATTATGTACTCTCAAAGTACCCTTGGTTGATTAGATATTTTAGGTTTTGCGTTTACTATGGAAATAAGGATTTTTAAAAACATGGTAATATCTCTAAAGGGAGACAGTTCTACTGTCAAGATATTTCACCATTCCCAAATTTTATCTACACAGAAAAGCCATTGTTTCTCACTTACTACTGTGCTTAAATAGCTAGGTGATTTTTAAGATGTCTTTGCTAAGAAAAATAAGAGCTTTGGTTATGGAGAATTCTTGATTCAGCAGTCTGCTTTCTTGGGATGCAGTAGGATTCATTAACCACATTTACCCAGATGAAGGATTAATAAACCCCACACATGAGGGAAGCTTGGTGACACATGCTAATCTCATGTACCAGTTTGTTTATGATAGGCTGATTTAGGGGTTTTTGCATTGGAAAAGTAGCACATTCTGTTCCTACCCTTCTAGGGTCCCAGGTTATGGTACTAATGTGTTAACTTGAGAATTCACAGCTATATTAATATCTGAAATTTGATTGCTGTAAGCGGACAGATGTAAGCCAAATAATCAGAAGTTTGCTTGTTTTGTAAGAGATGTTTGCCTCTGAAACATCTGTCATTACAGTAGAGATGATCTTGCCAGTGGATCTGGAATGCTCTGAGGGTTTTAGGTCTGATACTATGCATCCATTTTTTATTCCACAGTGTTAATTTGGGCACAGCCAGCTTTTGCTTCTATGACTCCTCTGTTTCTGTTAACTTATTAGTATGTATTCTGCCTGAAGTTTCTTAAGGTAGCTAGATAAGCAAGATACATTGAAGGCTGTGTGGCTAGGAGTAATTCTGGTGTCGTAAAAGTGACTTAACCTGTTTGCTGTGATCCATTAATCTCAAAAGTAAATTCTGAGGGCTAATTTCCTTTATCTCCAAGTTCTGGGAAGAAGCCTCACTTAAAACCTGTTTAGTGGTTGGTTTAACTTTATTTGCCTATTGTTAAGTAATGAGTACATTCTTTTTTTTTAAGTTGTGTTTTTCAAGCAGCTTCCTTACTTTGAAAAACTTCACACGTGCTCATTTGTTGTCAGCAAATTGGGATTTCATTTTGTGAATGTACTCAAAACCCCCAAGGACTATTGAACAGGATGTTTGCTGATAGAAAATCTAAAACAGGAGTTTGTGTATATGGTATGAATTCAATTAGACATTGAATTTCAGCTCAGTATCTATTACAAGGAATCATTAATAAAGTTTGTTTATTGACTACATAAATCCAAGGCTCTAACATGTCTTGTTAATGTGAATCAGAAATAATTTTCAGTCCCTGGGAGATGTGGGAAATAAGGTCTCAATACTCTTTGAGTGACTTCATATATCATCAAGGAGTATGACCACTGAGATCAGATTTTCCATACTCCATTCTCAACCCCATCACTTAGTAGCTGATGTCCTTGGGTAAATTACTTTGTGCCTTGATTTCCTAATCTACAAAATGTCAGTAATAGTACCTATTCATTGCGTTGTGAGGTTTAAGGCTTGGGTGAATCAGGGAATAAATGGAATAGATGGCATTGAAAAGAATCCTAATAGAAGCATGTTTTGGGTATTGGGGAGAGTGGTGAAGGCCCAATCCAGGTGCAGTAGACTTGAGTGTGTATTAAACACTGCATGTGTACCGTTTCCAGAATTTAAGGGGTTCATTCTGATTCATACTTTGGGATTTTCTTGTGTACCCTCTTGCGTCACCTTCACAAAAAGCAGAGAGTAATTGTAATTATCTGCAAGGGGAATTATCCCTGAGAAATTCAATCATAAACTGCTTTAATATTGCTGCTCCTTCCAACCCCCTTCCCTCCCGCCCCGATTTTCCTACACCTGACACTTGAGAAAGAAAATGGAAGCCTTGCAATGGCTTTTCATAAAATAGAGCTAAGATAGACAAGTTACTTCCTCTAGCATGAATTTTAAGCCTAAATATAAAAGTTTTGAAATCACATTAAAAGATTTGTCTTCATTTTATGTTGATAACAGCAGTAAGGGCGTCTTTTTTTTTCATATAATAAATTACATGAGCTTTATTTAGGAACACCACAAAGTTTGGTAATTCCCTTTAACCAAAGTTAGTAATCCCATTTACTAATTCACCGTACTCCATTGTTTCATCACTCTTTCACCCCCTGCTGTTTTTAATATAATGGAAAAAATTATACGTTGTTGTTTTAGCTCTAGTATATGACCTGCCTGTTCCCTCCCCCCAACACCACCTCCCAAAGCAATATAGGGCTTCACTAAATGAGGGTTTTTAATCATATTGCCATGAAATTAACGGGCTATTGAGACCTTACAAATGTCCAGGCATATACCCAAGATCAGTTTTTTTTGGTCTTTCAAGTCATAATCCATAGGAGCAAGTGCTTTAGAGACAAATTCAGCCATGATTTTTCACAAGTTTGAGAAGTCATAACAGTGAGACAAAGTGCCACAGCTTTTCCTCAGGACTGTTTGCTATTTCAGCTTTTCACAGCACAGTGCCATACACAACAACTCTTCTTGTTAACGTTCCATGAAGATGCAGACTGCCTACAGCCAGTACTTTCAAGTCAAAAGCTGTTTTTAAATGCAAGTTGCTTTATTATATAGCTGCCTTAAACTGAATACTTGCAGGTACAGCAAGTATGAGGAATAAAGATGGCCTGGTACGTGATGGAGGCTTTTGATGCTCATTGAACAGATTGAGTTTTTATCTTGGAGCTACTCAGTACACTAAAGGCCCAGGACTGCTGTTGTCAAGCAGGAGAGAGTGGGTAAAGCAAGTAAGTGGAATCCTGTGCACTCCCCAACCCTGTAATCCAGAGCTCGCTCTTTTCCACAACGGCAACTCTCATTCAGACACTGAGGAACGTCCAGTGGGCTAAAGTAGGTTAAAGTTAAGGAGATGCTCTAGAGCTGGAACTACTGTCAGGATTTTACTTGGGGAGTTAAATTTACTTTGGTTGAGCTTGAGACCCATTCAGTATGAAATGAAATGCGCTTCTGAATGTGATTGAAAACTGGGGTGGTGGTCATGGTGAGAAGGGAAGATAGTCATAGAAGGGAAGGCAATGTTGCTGCTAAGTGAAAAAGGAAAAGCTTTTGACAACGTTAAAGTCATCAAAGTCACTGGACTGGTGAATTTGTTTATCAGCATCTATGGAGTTTTGTTTGCGTAAAACTTAAAACTGTAACTGATTTCATTTATAAACTACAAATCTGGGAAGCAGCAGGGAGAAGGCTCTAAAGTCAGACAAATCTGGGTGGCAGTCCCAACTTGACCTTGAGAAAGTTAAGTACCTCTGAGCCTCATTGTGCATTAATAGAATGAGACTACTACCGACCCAAGCAACAGCCAGAATTAAATAATAGGCCTTTCTCCATTAAGAGCTCAAGGAATGCTAGCCCTCCCAGCCCACACCTTTCTTCCCTCTCAGTCTCCTTTTAGGACCTCTGCCTCCTAAAGGAAGATCCCTGGGCAATGATAGACACAGTGAATGACAGAACAACAGAAAGCTGTTAATATCAAGCCTTGCCTATTAAAAACATACAGGTTTTGAAGGTTCTGTGAAATTAGTGTTCAGTATTTTTCTGTATCAGTAGAAGAGGGGTAGGTTTGTTAACAGCAACTTCCTGTGTCCATTACTGTGATCTGTATACACAGTATAAATATGTCTTAGTCCCTGCCCTTGCCTCATAGGGTTTAATAGGGTTGAATGTAAATAGGTAATTGCTCCGAAATCAGATACAATCATTCAGATTTTAAAGAATGCTGAAATCCCTACTAAGATTAAAAAACTAAACCCTACTTAAAATGGTGTTATGTTGATATACAAGTAAGTAAAATAAGGGACATATCCCTTAAATTTTTATCAAATATAAGGGAAGAACTCTGCAAACTGGAGAGAGAGAAGGAAGGTACACCCGCAAAGACCCTTCTAAACATGTTGGCCAAAGTAAAAGCTTTTATCTCAGTTGGACTGCATTTCACATTTATTTCAAAAACTTCTGAAGTAGCAGCTTGATTTTGACAAAGTCTGACTGGTGTTGGAATTCACCTAAAGTTAGTTTGTAGTTGTGCCATGTTCAAATGACAGTAGCTAGTAAAACAAAATCTGTAGACCTAGCTTAAGACAACAGGTGTCAGTGAAATTTAGATGAGTGGAGTCACAGCAACCGAAACCTTACCAAAAATGCTCAGTCCACCAACTTAAGATCTTGTAATAACTGACAACTTGTCCCTGTTCATTTTTGCAAGGTTTTCCAATGTTCTGGGAATGAAAGCGAAGAGTGACCTTAGCAGGGGTGTTCTTCCTTCAGGTGAAGTGAGCAAAAGTGCCCTGGAAAAGTTTATGTGCTCACCCAGTCTCCGCTTAACAGATCAGTGAGCTTTTATCCCACCAGCTGCCTTACTTAGGTTTAGCTGGTTCTCGATGCAGTAATTTTCTAATTCATGCTGTAAATACATGAAGACCTCAAAACACAACCAGTCACAGAGAAGGCAGACTGAGGTTTATGGAAGCACCTTGAAGAGCCCAATTTCTTGTAGGTGGAGACTTCTGAGGAGTTAGGGGACCCTCTGGTAATGAAACGCCAAGGCCCTTAGCTCTTCCTGTTAATTTTGAGGCCCCTATAGTCTGCAGCGTTAAGGTTGCTGCCTAAGTAAACTGAATCTAGCGTCTTTCTACTCCTTTTACCTTCTCACCTTCCTCTACTCTCCTTTGTAAGAATTAAATAAGTGTCTACCCATCAAGCAAGAAAATACATTTTATTCTTGTTTCTACAATTTAATGACATTAAAATTGACGGGCCAAAAATAAAAGGAAATATCGTATAAAGCAAGAGAGATTGTAGTTACTGGATAATCAAAACTATAAACACTGGAATAGGTTTTCTGTTGTTAACTCTTTAAGACAATTTCCTTATGTATATGGGTAATTGTGCCTGAAGCTTGAGAAGGCTAACCTGTAACAAACTTTTCAGTTAGTGCCACTGCAGGATCTGGTTAAATTGGGTTAGATTGACTTTCCAGTAGGAAAACAAGGGTCCCTTAGCCATCATTTCCGCAATGAAGCAGTAACGGAGTAATCTATAGTGGAGCTGGGAAAGAAGTCCTGATGTATGTTCAATGACTTCTCTTCCAGAAGGAGTGCTTCAGGAGCTGGACAGCAGAAGGTCTCTCATGCTGGTCCCTAAGAAGGGGAAAAAACACATTAGAGTAAACAGCACCCAGTATCGTGCCTGCCAACTAGATTCAGTTGACTCAAAATGCCAACTTTAACAATGGAAGTACAGCCTCTGCCAGTCAAACAGATTTGGATTGAGTCCAGCCTCCAGATTTTAACTGTGTGATCTTAGGTGAGGGACTCCAACTCTTTCCTCATCAGTAAAATGGGGATAACAATAACACCTAACTCACTGGGAGAGTGTTTTTTTAAATTTTTATTGCAGTATAGTTGATTTACAATGTTGTGTTAGTTTCTGCTGTACAGCAAAGTGAATCAATTATATTCATATATCCACTCTTTTTAAAATTCTTTTCCCATGTGGGTCATAACAGAGCATTGAGAAGAGTTCCCTGTACTATACATGAGGTCCTTATTAGGTATCTATTTTATATATAGTAGTGTGTATATGTCGATCCCAATTCATTGAGAGAATTTTTTTTTAATAATGAATTTAAAAAAAAATTTTTTTTTTTTTGGTCTGCACCGGGTCTTAGTTGCGGCACGAGGGAGCTTTTTAGTTGCAGCATGTGGAGTTCCCTAGTTCCCTGACCAGGGATCGAACCTGGGCCCCCTGCATTGGGAGCAGGGAGTCTTAGCCACTGGACCACCAGGGAAGTCCCCACTGGGAGAATGTTTAAAAATGCATATACAACTTTGAAACAGTGTCACATACTAATAATTCAAAAATTAGTACCTATTATGATTCAAAACCAGTCCCTCCTTTTCCATTGTACTTTCGCTCAATTTGTTTGGGGTATAATCTATACACAGTAAAATTCACACTTTTAGATGTACAGTTTAATGCACTTTTAGTTAGCATGAAATTTATTTTTTAAATTTAGAGATATCCAGGATTGAAAAACCTTTAAGAAGTAGACATTTAAATATGTTTTGGTGATTAATTTGAATAATTCCATTTGGGGCACCCTTGGATGAGCATAAAGGGAGGCAGTTACTTAATTAGTACTATTATGGCTTAGGTTTACTCCCCCTCAAGAAATCAAAAAGCTTTTGCCAATGAACTAGTCAATGAACTAATGAACCAGTTACTGGTTATCTGCAGTGACCTATTCCAAAGGCATTCTTTTCGTTAAACTGGCTATCTTGATCATTTTGGAAGCAGATGACCAGGTAAAAATGGAAATAAAAATAAAATACGTTAAAAAGCAAGTGACCGGGCTTCCCTGGTGGCGCAGTGGTTGAGAGTCCGCCTGCCGATGCAGGGGACACGGGTTCGTGCCTCGGTCCGGGAAGATCCCACATGCCGCGGAGCAGCTGGGCCCGTGAGCCATGGCCGCTGAGCCTGTGCGTCCGGAGCCTGTGCTCCGCGACGGGAGGGGCCCCAACAGTGAGAGGCCTGCGTACCGCAAAAAAAAAAAAAAAAGCAAGTGACCAAAAATCATTCTAAAATAAAAAACCTCTCCCCTTCTGGAGGCTCTTTCTCCTGCCTTCAAAATATGCAGAAATCTCTTTTCTCTTCAAAAAATCCTTAAATGACTACCATTTCTAGCTGCCATCCTATTTCTTCTATTCCTGCCAAATTTCTCTAAGTTGGTCAAACCTGAAGATTTCTTTTTCAACATTCACTAACCTAAATCCTTACCATTTGGCCTACTCTTCTCTATAGAAATTGCTCTTTTAAAACTAACCATGACCTTCTCCTTACCAGATTTAATGAGCTCACCCTCCTTGTCATCTCTGTAGCATTTGAAGTATTTCACTACCCCCTTTTCTCTGAAACAGTCTCTACTTAAGAGAAACTGTCCTCTTTGTTCTTCTCCCACACTGTGGCAACTCCCCTCCTTCCCTTTTTTCCAGTTGTGTACTGGACTTAATTCTATGCATATTTTGTTATCTTCTCCCATGAGCACTTTCAAAAACATTTTCCTCAGCCCTCTAATTTTTTCATGATTATAGCTACCAACCTTATGATTTTCAAATATGCACTTCCAATGTTCACTGCTTTCCTGAGCAACAATTCCACAGCTTCAAATGTTTCCTTCAACTTCCTCCGCTGTTCCTCTTTCACAACTTTCTATTACTTCTTCCATTATCCACGTTCAAAACCATGAGATCCTATCATCCTCTATCACCAAGTCCTGATTCACCTTCCTCTGAAATACTGATATATATTTTTTTAATGTTTATTTATTTAGCCTGTGCCAGGTCTTAGTTGCAGCATGTGGACTCTTAGTTGTGGCATGCATGTGGGATCTAGTTACCTGATGAGGGATCAAACCCGGGCCCCCTGCGTTGGGAGCATGGAGTCTTACCCACTGGACCACCAGGGAAGTCCCTGAAATACTGATATTTTGGAATCTTCTTTACACTCCCACTGCTTCCATCACCATCAAAACCCAAATTCTGGATTCCAGAATGGCCTCCATTCGAGGTCCCTCTACTGAATCTGCTGTCTGACCTGCCTCGCCAAAGACATTTTTCTTCATGGCATTCTCTACCCCAAATCCTTTGCAGTCCTCTGGTCTTCACTGCCTATCTCAACAAAGTTAAACTCCTTGGCCTGACTTCCCAAAACTTCTGAGACCTGCCCATAGGAGTACCCCCAGCCATGCTTCTTACTGCTTCCCCAGATTGATTTCTGTTCAGTCCTTGTTCCTGATTTTTACCTGACCATCTCTACTTCTGAATCTTTAAGAGTGCCTTACCCCTTTATTTATGACTATCCACACCTCCAAGAAGTTATTGTCATAGACAACAGGCAAGATTCTAGAGTCCTTAGGGTCTCTGGCATAGAATTGCAGGCTTGCAATATGACACTCATTAGGTAAGGTGTATTAGTATTCTCCCTAAGGGTTATTAACTGTTGAGCCCTAATTACATACCCCAAGCTGTGCTAAGCAATTTACATACACCATTTCCCTTACCCTTCACAACAATGCTGTTAATTGATTACTACTGGTGTGAGTTGTGTATTGCTTAGTTTATGAAGCAATGGTTCAAAAGGAGAGCCAGAAAAAAATATTCCACCCTTTCTCTTTAAAGCCGTGTGTGTGTGTGTGTGTGTGTGTGTGTGTGTGTAATGAGAACTGGAAAGAAAATGAGATAGCAAGCACTTTCTGTGGATCAATAATAGATAATTGTTCAATTCAGAACAAAGCAACTGCAGTATGTTTAAGAGCTAAGACCAATCTCCAAGACTAGTACTGGTCTATATGATATTCCTAACACCTTTATGTCCCTTTTGTGAGGCGTTTATTTTTTTGGTGGGGGGGCTGGGGGGGCAGCTCTGTGCCTGGAGCTCTGTCTGCAAAATCCATGCTGGAACGCTTACGGCATCTCTGCATGTAGGGGTGCCCAGAACTGCAACCCTGGAGTATGCGTTGCTGCCCTGGCCTATGTGATCCCCTGAAATCAACCAGGACATGCTGGGAGAGTGAGACAGTCTAAAAGAGACACACTCATCGGCAGACAGGGAGGCCTGTGGGTTCTGGAGGTTAACTGAGAAAGATAAAATTAACCCATTCAGGGAGCTGGAGGTTGCCATATATGTTTGCTGAAAGCTGGGGCACTAGAGTTTTTCATCTAGCAATAAGAAAGCATACTTCCTTGAAAGGCAAGAAATTTTGTCTGTTTCAGGCCTTCCTCATTCTGCACATGCAACTGAATTTTGAGCCTCACTAGGTGGGTGGATTTTAGGCTGTTCTACATCATCGTAGAGGCCAGGTACGTAGGCTTGAGCACCCCTACCCTACTCTTTAGCTCTCCTCCACCGTACACATACACGCATATACATATACACACTTTAACCAGAGCCATCTCTCTGCCTTTATCTTTTATTCTTTGAATTAAGATTTCATATGAGCAGAGAGTGCCTGGATAAGAAAAGTTTGAAAACCACACAAATGAGTAATCTCTAAGCTCCCTACAGTTCTAACATTTTACACAGAACTTTATTCCATAAGTACCAGGAAGCCTCAGGACAGGAGAAAACAGGCAACCTTCTGGGGCTTTTCTGCTTCCCCAAACACTACCCATTTGATGCTTGAAACACTCCAATTAGAGATTTGTTCCTTCGGCTCATAATGCTTCCTCTCGCTTTAAATGCAAGTGTTTCTGGGGAAACAATACATTAACTCTGTCAATCATCAATCAATCAGTTCCTATCATTCCCTTGATACGAATGAATTTCTCATATACTCTCCTGAGAGCTGGTTTTAGGAAGGAATGAGAACACTGGTTCCCCGAGAGGGAAGGGAGGCTAAAACATAGGTGATGTCATTTCACCATGGCTAGTCCCTGGGAAGATGTCTCATTGGTAAATAAGTAGATCCTTAGCAATTTTTGCACACCCATTGACTTGAGGAAGTATTGTCTGGACCTGATAAGACATTTCATTGAGGCACTTCCCACTTGAAGCATTACCCCCATACCCTGGTACAACAAGGAACACAATCACCCAATATGGCCAATCATGGTTCTTTTCAGCACAAAATCACTCCCTGCTTGATTTCATAACCCAAGCAGAGCTTATAATGGGCCATAAATTGCAGGGGAAACGTCAGCTGCTTGGAATCTCGGGATTTATCCTCCTCCTGCTTTCACTTTCTTACCCGGTGAGGCACACACGCACGAAGTCTGCTGCGTTTTCTGAGAAGTGTTCTGGTAAAGGAGGCATTAGCCCTCGGTGTGCGCCAATGTAAAACATGGCTGCCATCCTGTCCATGGAAGCTAGTGGGGGCTTCCCTGTGGCCATCTCAAACACAGTGCAGCCAATGCTCCAGACGTCTGACTTCCATCCATAGCCAGAGTCATTGATGTTTTCCGGAGCCATCCAATACGGAGTCCCATGCATGGACTTCAGCATGTCACTGTGGGTACCATTTAAGCCAGCCCAGGCCAAACACTTGACACAGCCAAAGTCAGTCAGCTTTATTTTTCCAGTTGGCATAAGCATAATATTATTTCCTTTGGTATCTCGATGCACCACACAGTTCTCATGGAGATAAGAAACACCTTGCAGAATTTGTTTTGTATATTTACAGAACACCATCTCAGGCAATGGCCCAAAATGGTTTATAATACTAGAGATTGAGCCACCAGGAACAAACTCCATGAAAATGCTTACAACGTTCTCCTCGAAGCATGTCCCCAAATAGGCCACAGTGTTGACATGTTTCAGTGCTTTGAGCAAATCTACTTCTTCCTGCAGTTTCCTATATTCTTTTTCAGTAGTTAACTTATCAGAGGTATCCAAAGCCACCTGTTCTACAGCTATTAGCTGTCCTTGGCAAGTAAGACGACAATATACCTAGAAGCAAACCAATGCCTTATTATTAAATGTAAATGATGACACTTGTTCACAAAATGCCTCCCAAACACTTGTCTTTCTCTAAGCTGATACATCCCTACCTAAATGCAAAGTACTTAAGCAAATTGAATGTTTCACTGGAGCCAAGATGGGGATAAATAAGTAGCATAGTGAATGTGTATCATAATGGCTTGGGTTCAGTCTTCTCTTTACCAATCTGTGTAAATACTATCTAAAGTGCTGGGAATTTAGATGATCTTTTATGCAATTCACAAAATGTAAGGAACATCTTTTGTTTTTGCCACTCAGCAATGATTCTTCCAACTTCTGGTAACATAACTTGAACCGTTGAACAAAGAGACTTCTTTCCCACAGGACTTGGACCTCAGAGAATTAGAGGCTTGAAATACAATGGCCATTGTACTACCCCGTGGAGCCTGAGAACCAGAGCCAGAAGGAGACACAGAGAGGCCAGATCCCCAAGGACATTGTCTGTGCCCAGAGCCAGTCCTACTTCAAATCCTTCAGTTACATAAAGCTGTGGACATCCTTTTCCTCAAGCCAATTTAGGCTGGGTTTCCTATTACTTCCAACTGAAAGAGTTCTAAGTAAAAGAGTATACGGGGTGGGGAGGGCACTCAGGAAGATTAGGGAAGAGGGAGGAGTCGAGCAGGAGTGGAGACTTTTTATTTCAACATGTTTCGTGTTTCACTTACTGTGCCGTAGGCTCCCTTCCCAAGGGTCTCACCCTTGGTCCACAGGATAGGTTCTTCATACTTTAAACTGTTTTCAGAAAATGTCTTCTTTTCATGTGAGTTGAAAAATCTCTCCTCTTTGTCACATACCCCAAAGCCATTACTGTATCTCTGGGAGAATGAGACACAAAGAAAAGTCATCATTACATTCTGAGACCTTGGGATGGAGAGAAAGGGTGGAGGGTAAGGTCTTCCTTTCTTCTAACTTAGGACCAACCAGAGAAGGCCAAATATGCATCCCTCACCAATCCCGTGGGAGGCGCCTTCTAGTTAGCCCACCTACAGCTTCCCCAGGACAAGAGCCTCCAATCAGGGCACACCTGAAGCCTTTTTTCCACTAGAAAGCTTTCCTACTCCTTGCCTGCTTTTGAGTCTCGGCCAAACACAAGTGATGGAGGTTGACTCCTTTGCTATAGTGAGCTCTGAGTAAACAACCTTTGTTCTATTTCCACAACATACACATACACTCAAATATACACATAGGTAGGCACATATGCCTACACTTCCATACACATACACATTTACACACAAATATACATACAGATAGATACTGTCTCTCTTACACATACACGCACATACATTCACCCATGCACAGCCATGCAAGCAAGTCTAATGGTCAAGACCAGCTGCAGTAGACTAAACATCCTTGGTCCTCTAGACCCTTGCTACTCAAAGGAGAACCTACAGACCAGCTGTTAGACTTTCAGAATCTCAGGCCTCAGACATACCAAATCAGTGTCTACATTTCAGCATGACCCTCAAGAGATGTGCATCCACAGTAGACTTTGAAAGGCCTTCCCCTGGAAGTCAGGAAACAAGTATATTTCTGTAGAGCTTAGACCATGTTTACCAATTGTTTGATTAGGACCAAAACTACTTTGTCTTGATCTCCTCTATGAGTTCTTAAAAATAAATGATGATGGTGATGTAGAGGCACGGTGACGGTCCTTAAGAATAAGACAGGGCTTCCCTGGTGGCACAGTGGTTGAGAATCTGCCTGCCAATGCAGGGGACACGGGTTCGAGCCCTGGTCTGGGAGGATCCCACATGCCGCGGAGTAACTGGGCCCGTGAGCCACAACTACTGAGCCTGCGCATCTGGAACCTGTGCTCTGCAGCAAGAGACGCCGTGACAGTGAGAGGCCTGCGCACCACGAAGAAGAGTGGGCCCCGCTCGCCGCAACTAGAGAAAGCCCACGTGCAGCAACGAAGACCCAACACAGCCAAATAAATAAATAAAATTTATTTAAAAAAAAAAGAATAAGACATTGCACAGGATTTCCTTCCTCAGGAATGAGCACGGGTGCCTCCTGAGGGCCATTTGGGTTCCTCCTCCCCAGCCTCTCATGTTTCTAGCCAAACTGAAATTTAAGGATTGCTTAGAGATGAAAAGATCACAAAAGGTCAGCTTTTGACTCTGTGATTGCAGGGTAGGGTTATGGGCTGATTGTATTTACTAGCTTGTTAGCTTTTCTTGAAAGTGAAATGGCAGGCTGGTGGACCCATCTCAGACACACAGGCATGCACACACGTACCCCCAACTCCCAGCCAAGCCTGGCAGCCTCTGTGACTCACTGCCCACGTCCCAGCCAAGACCAGGCTCACCATGAGGGTGAAGCTGGCCTTTTACAACCAGGAATATTCCCACTGTGTAGTAATTAAGAGTGTGGGCACTCACTACCTGCGTGCCTTTCTAAACCTCAGTTTTCTCATCTGCAAAATGGGGACTTGTTATTACCTTTAGTATTGATCTCATGGAGCTGTTATGAAGTATAGAAAGGAGACAGTATGATGTGTCTCACTCATATGTGGTAAGTTCTCAGTAAGCTTAGCTATGGTATAATTATTTACCTTGTGTATTCTTCTGATCAGTTATTTAAAATAATGATTCCTGATCCTGAAAGAGTGTGATATAACCTGAGTTAGTGTACAGTAAATAATGTTTCAGCTAAACCTACTGTTTGTCTTTAAAATTTAGTAGAACAGGGGCTTCCCTGGTAGGGCAGTGGTTGAGAGTCCACCTGCCGATACAGGGGACATGGGTTCGTGCCCTGGTCTGGGAAGATCCCACATGCCGCGGAGCGGCTGGGCCCGTGAGCCATGGCCGCCGAGCCTGCGCGTCCGGAGCCTGTGCGCCGCAACAGTGAGAGGCCCGCGTACCGAAAAAAAAAAAATTTAGTAGAACAGGAGGCTCATATACTTCAGTGAGAACTAAAACAAACGTAACCTTACTACCTGCTGATATTCTTCTCACCGCCCCACTCCAGTGCCAAACAAATTTTTAAAAAATGTGTTCAGGATAGTTGTTTATGCTTCCCTGAGAGCAATGGCTAAGTCTTGTACCCGACCATGTCTTCAGTTCTTATCCCAATACCAAAAACACAGGAGGCATCAATAATATTTTTGTGTTAAAGTAAACCATTTGGGAACAAATGCTCAGGTGCAGGGAATCTTTGAGAAATGAGCTTTTCATGTTTTCATATGGTCTTTTGGAACTAGATGGTGAGCTACTTCGGGGGCTGTGTTAATTTCTTTCTATCTCACACACCACTTAGAGTAATGCTTTACCCATAATTACCTCCCTGCTGTTACTTGTTGATTGAAAACATCATCACTGAATATAATATCTACCTATTTCAATAAGTAGCTTTGCTATATTAATGTAACCAAAGTGATTCCATTGCAGTGTCAGGCTAGCTAAATTCTAGAAGTAAGGCAACATAATGAAAATGTCTTAGCACGAGAGTCAGGGGACCTGGATTCCAAACTTGCAACCGAACAATGAGATCTTGATGAAACTATTTAATTGTTTAGGGTTACTGATTCCTCATTTGAAAATAAGGGGTTTGAAACAGATTGTCTCTGAGATCCCTTCCCACCCCAATGAATCTCTGATTGTAATTATACCCACCTGTATTTTGACAGTTGTCTCTCCGCCTAATTCTTGCATGGTATTTCCTCTCTTACTGAGGGCAAGATTTCGGCTTTCAGGATCTGTTTCATCTGCCATTATTTGGCAAGAGTTGTCATCTTTCTCATCAAGAGCTAGTAGTTCTGCAGCTAGACAACCTAACAGTTCATCTGGAGATTCTTCATTCTTTACAGGGTCTAGAATTTCTTGGGAAATTGAATCTGCATCATTTAAAGTTTTTCCAAATGTTTGACATGGAATTGACTTATTAGCCAAACTATCATGATCCAAAGAATGTGTCCAATGTTGATATGCTTGAGACGATGCACTTTCTTGTTTCTCTTGGAAAGAGAAACTCATAAGTGTTTTAGACTTATCTGAAACACTATCAAACTCTACATCGTTAGTTAAAATTTGATTGGCAATTAGTTTCACCAGGAGATACTACAGTCTGCTTTTCTTGCAGTACATGCTTGCTGGAACTCTTCTCACTGGGCAGTGCCCAGCTGTTTTCTGAAAGGACAAATGGGGTTTGGTGATTTGCTCTTCGAGTTCGTGCAGATCTCTGAGACTCGTGGCAAGTATCTGATTGCTCGAAATGTCTCCTTCGTCAAGACTTCCTCCACAATGGACAAATCTGAGACAGGAAGGAATTCATTCTGTTCGGTGGACTGCTCATGAGTCTGAACCATGTTCATGGGCAGAGCTTCATCTTTGGAAGATAGAAAATCATTTCCTGAAGATTTTATCTGCTATTCTGGTTCTGAAATACCATCACCATTTTCAGTGTCACTGCTACTTACAGGCTGGCAACGCTTTTCGTTTTTTTCTTTTTTTTTTTTGCTGTACGCGGGCCTCTCACTCCCGGGGCCCCTCCCGTTGCGGAGCACAGGCTCCGGACACGCAGGCTCAGCGGCCATGGCTCACGGGCCCAGCCGCCCCGCGGCATGTGGGATCCTCTCGGACCGGGGCACGAACCCGCGTCCCCTGCATCGGCAGGCGGACTCTCAACCACTGCGCCACCAGGAAAGCCCCAACGCTTTTCTTTAGAAATTAAACTTTTGTGCTTTTGTTTAATGCCAAGAGAAGACTTTGGGGGTTTAATATGTGGTCTTTTCTGAGAGAGTCTGGTTCGGCTCTTGCTGGTCCTCTCGCTGTGTGAAGATCGACATTTATTGGTGATACATCTGCCCGATGGAGCTGAACATATCTCTCGGAAATATTTGTTTTCATGCTGTTCAGCCTCTCGCATCTGACGATAAATAGGAGTCCTGAACGTTTCGTAGATTCCACGTCCATTTGCAGTTGAACTGATTTCTTTGAACATGTCACTGTACTTCAGATCTAAGTAATTTAGTCTTGGCTCTGTTGGTTGAGCAGAGAGAGGAACAGAAGACGTTTTTATTCCTGGATTTTTACAGATGCAAGGGAATGATTGCTTTTTAGGTTTCAAAGCCCGGTAAGTGGATTGCTTGTTTTCTATCTGTGGCATTCTCTTTTGAAACTTGGGTGATTGCCGTGGTCTGGGGTCCACAAGCCCCAGAGCAGGAAAAACTTGAGTTTTTATGCTGGTTTTGTGCATGGTAGGCTTCATGGAACTTTGAATGGAAACCATGAAATTCTGAGGTGTCCTGTTACTGGCCTTGGTCTTTGAATCCAACTTATTTCTATGGGTTTTCATTTTATGCCTGTCGTTTCTTGGTCTGCAAGTATGTGGAAGCTACTGTTGTTATGAAGGATGCTCTTTCTTTTTTGGAGGCTTGGTTTAGTTATTGCTGGTTCCTTGGGAGTTTCATGTCCAGGGAAAGTGATGTGGATAAGAGGCACCATCCTGTTCGTTTCTGGTTTGGTTGCCTCTGCTACTGATATTTTTATGTTTGTCTCCATGCTTCTGTGATCTTCTGGGAGCTTTTCAATGGGGTCATGAGGAACTATATTGGACAAACTTTTAAGAACAGTATACTCTTCTGAAATATGATTTGGCTCAATTACTTCCCCTTTATGTGCTGAAGCAGTTTTTGAATCCGCTTTATCATTTCTAGTCCCTTCATCCTGGCTTAGAGTTATTTCTGAATGCAGGGCTTCTTGGAACTTGACTGGTTTGATATACCCAGCTTCTGAATCTTGTTCATAGTGTCTTTCCTGATGAAAGAGATTGAGTGTTCTCTTCTGCTCTTCTCACTTCAGCACCATGGCAGTCAATATCCATTTCCCTATCTGTAGGAAAATTGCCTTCCTTGAAATTCTCAAAGGACACCAAAGACTGTCCTTTTTCAAAGTGAGAGATTTCAGTGTTGACACATCACTCTGTTTCCTTGGATTTCCTACTCTCCTGTCTCCAGGTGTTGTCTGTGATGGTGAGCCTTCCAAAAAGAGCACATGTTTCTGGCCCAGATAGAGCTATCAAACGACCTGAGAGTCTGATCCTCTAACACCTTGAACGGTGTTTCCTTCTGCTTGTTTGATGGTCTAAACTCATCAGATCGACTAACAGGCTCTGAGAGCTTAGGTATGAAAGATATGAAGCTTGGAATATTTCTCTCTCTTTCTGATCCTTATGATTTGGGGGTATAGTAAGAAGACAGGATCTCACAGGCAAGGGTGACAATGGTGGCTGAGGGAACTAAAAGGAAAGAGAAAAAGAATGAATGCAGAAACACATACGCATATCATATTAATAAAGTAATCTGAAGAAATTTCAAGATTCTCTTTAGGAAGTCCTTTAAAGTACAAAGTTATCCTGGAGATCACAGTTTTAAAAACTAAAATCTTATGCCTGGTGTTTTTTAAGAACCAAGGTAAGACAATACTTTTAAAAACCAATGTTAACATATGTAAAGATTCATGGTTATATGTTTAAAATAAAGGCCCTACATTGTAAACAATAGAACTTTTAAGTTTTTTAAAACTTCTATTCTCTTTTCTGTTTACTTTCTGTTTTATTTCATTCTCTTTTCTATTTACTTTCCATAGAATTGATCTAAGATTTTTAAAATTCCCCCTTAGAAGAGCTTAAAATTGCTGTTACATTTACTGTAATAGTGATCGTTAGGTTGCAAACCAACCCAGAATTTGTATTCAGAACACAACTGTTCCTCATTATTTGGCTGAATTGTTTTGTTGAGAGTGGCTTATAAACGTGCCTCACTATACACTTGAGAGTTAGCTCCCTAAATGTGTTTAATTCTCCTTGGCCCTCCAACTATTTTCAAATTAAGCAAGTTTATATTATTATCAACCTCTAGAGGTCAGTGTAACCCAATATATAATATTCAGCTTTTTGGTTGGTTAAGCTATAAGCTCTAACTTTACAGTTTTCACTGTGGCCTTCCCCCCCCCCCCCCACCCTCCGGGTATAGAGATTTGATAACTAATTATATCAGAATATTTATAGGCATAGATCACGAGTGGTAATTGAGAGCTTTATGTTTAATTTTCATTCTGTTGCCACCTGTGTGTAAGAAGACAGGAAAAGGAAACTGACACTAGAAACAGGCATTAGAAACAGGTGAGATGCAGTATAATCCCCTAGTTTCATTACCTAGATGACTTTCTTCCATCTCTCAAAATACAGATTCTCCCAGTGCTTAAATACCTCTGCAGTAACAGCCGTTATTTCATTTATTTACTTTTGAGGCCAATGAAGTCCTTTTTTCAACACTAAGCAGTACCTATGCATTTTCTCAAAGGCTCATAGAATACAGAAGAGTCAGTTGAGAGAATTGCAAGGCTCTTTCCAAATGCTTTACTTACAAATGAGACAACTAGGAAACTCTACCAATGGAAAAAGAATTACCTCATTTCTCAATATGTTAAAAGAAGAAAAATTAAATATGTCCAAAAGAGCTACTCATTTCATTATGTGGACAATGGGAAACACCCCAGAAAAGAAATATACGTGTCAAGATATAATTTTCCCAGAAATTAGCTCCTCTATAAACTGTATGTGAGTTGTGGTTTTTCCAAGATATATGCTGAGGATTTGGGCTCTGAGTTTTTTTTTTTTTTTTTTTTTTTTTTTTTTTGCGGTATGTGGGCCTCTCACTGATGTGGCCTCTCCCATTGCGGAGCACAGGCTCCGGACACGCAGGCTCAGCGGCCATGGCTCACGGACACAGCCTCTCCGCAGCATGTGGGATCTTCCCAGACCGGGGCACGAACCCGTGTCCTCTGCATCGGCAGGCAGACTCTAAACCACTCTGCTGCCAGGGAAGCCCTGGGCTCTGAGTTCTTTGATAGGATTTGTCTCTAACAAGATGCTTTGGTTAATCCTTAAGTCAAAAATGCTCACACTACTCTTACCTCAATTCTCCGGCTACTATACTTCATATTAAAAGAGGAAAACACTGTAACAAGAAAAATTATTATTTTTTATAAGTTTTTTAAAAAAAAGATAAATAAATAAATTAATTAATTAATTAATTAATTTATTTATTTCTGGCTGTGTTGGGTCTTCCTTGCTTTCTTCCTTTCTCTAGTTGTGGTGAGCAGGGGCTACTCTTTGTTGCAGTGATCAGGCTTCTCATTGCAGTGGCTTCTCTTGTTGCGGAGCACGGGCTCTAGGAGCGCAGGCTTCAGTAGTTGTGACACATGGGCTCAGTAGTTGTGGTGCACAGGCTTAGTTGCTCCGCAGCATGTGGGATCTTCCAGGACCAGGGCTCGAACCCGTGTCTGCTGCATTGGCAGGTGATTCTTAACCACTGCGCCACCAGGGAAGTCCCAAAAATTATTATTATTATTATCAGATATTCTTAGTAGTAGAGTGAACACAGTCGGCCTTAAGCCAGGCGATGGCGATGGAGTGATCTTGGTGCTGAGGTTTGAGGAAATGTCAAAATGAAGAATTTTTCCAGGTGTAATCCACATGGCAGTGGGTACAGAATGATTACACAAAACTACTGCCACTGAAGAGGGTTGTTGTTTTATATACAATGTTTTTTTAATATATATCTATGTTATATATATGTATATATCTCTGTTTTATATTTATAACATTTGCGTATATATAGTGATATTTATTTATTTTTATTTATATTCCTTTTGGAAGCATATGACCTCTGGATCAGAAAGCAGAGCACTTATCACCCACAGGGCATCCTAGTGCCAGTTCCCTGCAGCCCAATTTCCCACAGGTTGACACAAATGAGAACCAGGTGCTTACCTGCACCGGTAGTGAGGCTGCACCATAGAAGGAGACCCTGATATTATGAGACTCAGAGCTTATGTATAGAGTTCTGGCAGTTCAACCCATCTTCCCCTTCTGAGAAAGAGAGACCTTCACTATGAAATGTAAGCAAGTGTCTCCAGGAGAAGGGGCAAATGTGTCTCTGGGTTTTGTCTGTTTGTTTTTTACCCTATTAAGTAAGTAAACAGCTCTTGGCAAAGCCAGCTTCAGTCTTTCTGGAGCAATAGCTTATCTCTAACTTCCAAGGCATGTTTGCCATTCAGTCATCTTTCAGCCTAGTCTCCTAGTGCTTTTTGCTCAGAAAACCCAGACTTTGCAGAAATGTGAGAGTATTTATGTATAATTGTCTCCCATCCGTTGTTTGAACTCAAACATGGGATAGATCATAAATTCTGAAGGAGTGCGGGGAAGGGCGAGATGAGATTTACCAGGTAGGGTAAAACCCAGATGCTGTTTTCTTCTTACCAAAACATCAGAATGTTTTGGTAAGTGGGGTAAACCACTTTGGTAAGTGGGGTAAACCCCACTCACCATCATGGGTTAAAGCTGAAGCCAAAAGCTCCAATGTGTTCAGGGTCAAAGCAGGCACATAAATGAATGAAGTGGGGTAAGTAGGGACAGTGGTGAACTGAAATTATGTGCCCCAACTACAGGGATATCCATTCCCCAGTTCTAGTTGGTGTTGTCCATTCCAGATGGCTAGTCCAGCACTGCTGGATCTTCCAATTGCCAAGAGAAGCCAGAAAGCTGGAGACTTTATGTGAAATCTCCTTCCCACCCCTTTTTAAAATACTTTGAAGGCCGAACAAAATATGCCTGTAGGTCCTTTTTGGCCACAGGCTGCCATTTTGAAATTTCACTTAACAAGACCTCTCTGAGATGTACCACAGGTAGAAGCCATTCTCAGGTGAAAAATGGTCACCTAAGAAGAGGATTCCAATAGGAGGGGGATGCGGGCATTCCCCTTAGCCACAGCTGCCCAGAGCACCACCCCAATTCTTTTTTTTTTTTTTCTTTGCGGTAGGCGGGCCTCTCACCGTTGTGGCCTCTCCCGTTGCGGAGCACAGGCTCCGGACGCGCAGGCTCAGCGGCCATGGCTCATGGGCCCAGCCACTCCGTGGCATGTGGGATCCTCCCGGACCGGGGCACGAACCCGTGTCGCCTGCATTGGCAGGCGGACTCTCAACCACTGCGCCACCAGGGAAGCCCCACCCCAATTCTTTATCCATTTATTTAACCAATATTCACTGAGTGCCTACTGTGTAGCCAACACTGTCCCAGAAGATGGCAATATAATTGTGAACAACAAAGACAAAATTCTTGCTCTCATTGAGGTTGTATGCTAGAGGTTGAGATTTTCTGTTGAAAAGATATTACAAGTTAATACTAGAAATATAACTGAATATGATTTATAGTTGGGTGCTTATGTATAACACCCTGAGTTTAAAAAATCAGGTATTATAAATATTTAGATGAGTAACGTCCAGTATTGATAAGGAATGACGTGAGATATAAAGGCACTCTTAAGCATTTCTGGTGAGAATGTAGAGGTAAGATCTTTCCAGTAGGTAATGTGGTAATATATATTGAAAGCCTTTTTAAATGTGTATAGAATTCCAGTTAAAAGATTGAATGTACAAGCTTTTCTCCACTCTCTCCACAAACCTCACTAAAACGATGGTAGACTAATTTTTTAAAAAGGTAAAGAAGGGAATTCCCTGACAGTCCAGTGGTTAGGACTCAGTGCTTTCACTGCCAGGGCCCGGCTTCGATCCCTGGTCTGGGAACTAAGATCCCGCAAGCCATGCAGCCAAACAAAAAAAAATAAAAATAAAAGGTAAAGAAAAAGAACAGCAAACACCTAGAGGGTAAAACCACACATGCACGACATCAACAAAATTTTGGAAGGTGAAAACTGTATGGATGAACTTCCTTGGTGGCGTAGTGGTTGAGAATCCGCCTGCCGATGCAGGGGACACGGGTTCGAGCCCTGGTCCGGGAAGATCGCACATGCCGCGGAGCAGCTAACCCTGTGTGCCACGACTACTGAGCCAGCGCTTTGGAGCCCGCAAGCCACAACTACTGAGCCCGTGTGCCACAACTACTGAAGCCCGTGCGCCTAGAGCCCATGCTCCGCAACAAGAGAAGCCACCGCAAGGAGAAGCCCGTGCACCGCAATGAAGAGTAGCCCCTGCTCACCACAACTAGAGACAGCCCGCACGCAGCAACGAAGACCCAACACAACCATAAATAAATAAATTTATTTTTTAAAAAAACTGTATGGATGAATAATAACCAGTTTAGTAGTCAGCTTTCTCTGTTCTGCTCACTGCCTGCAGAGGGTACAACTCAACAAGAAATAATAACCCCAGAAAGGAGCAGGAATTAAAGATACCAGGTACCTCTGAGGGTGGGGTTGCAGGTGAGTCTGAAACAAGGGGTTGCTTCAAACTCT
Organism: Tursiops truncatus; assembly: GCF_011762595.2. Lineage (NCBI taxonomy): Eukaryota > Metazoa > Chordata > Mammalia > Artiodactyla > Delphinidae > Tursiops > Tursiops truncatus. The sequence goes on along the minus strand of NC_047040.1, from coordinate 93,931,946 downwards.
GTACAAGGAGTTGGTTCCAGATTCCCTGTCCTGTGTCCTGCCCCACTTGTCAGGAGTTGCTCTTCTCCATTCCTGGCTGGAAGTTTATTCTCTGAAGAGCTTGAAACAAAGATGCGAAGGAGCTAGGTACAGCTGAGAGCAGAAAAGGGGTGCCGGACTGAAAATGTGAGGATAAATGAAAGCCTCCACATTAACATGTGAAGCTCCAGCCTTATAACCTACAGGCAGGAGCTTGGATTCTCCTTCCCTCGGGCAAACTAGCTGAGAGAAAAGCCTACCTACGCATCCTAACACTAGGGGAATCCATCACCCAACCACCAGGTCTCTGTCCACTCCACAAGCCCTCTCGAGCCTCTGGCACTTTTTAGTCTCCCCCTCTTAAATACAAATAATCGCCAAGGATCAACTGATATATGGGAATAGCCTCTAACAATGAAAATACACAGAACAAAACAGAAAGAAAGAAGAGAGCTCAGAGGAAATAGAGACAATGATAAACTACCGTTAATATCATTCATGTACCTTCTTCAGGAAGCTACAGGAAAATTTACCTTCCTAAAGTGAATGCATTAATCAAGAGAGAGGAAACCGTGTACCCAGTACACAGGGGTTCAACACAGAGGGTAGCCAAGGGCATTTCCAGGATAATGGTGAGGAACTCCCAAAGAGACAGCTGGTCAGGAGGTCCAAAGACCAAGTAACACAGAGTGAAACAGGAGGGCAGAGCATTCCAGGAGCAACGTCTTAGAAAACAAAAGAAACCAATGGATTACCTGGTGTGCAGTTGCTGTATTGAGGTGCGTTTCACAGGTCCATCAGACAGGATGGGGATGACTTAGTGACAGATATACAGAAAGTAAGCAAATGGTGAAATGAGGCGAGTATTAAAGCCGGGATAAATAGAATGTCTCAAAAGAAAAGCAATGTAATCATAGCACACCCTGGGGCTCAGCTGTGAATGGTATTTTACCTAGTCATAATAAGGGAGATATTGAATATTAAGTTTTTTAAAGCACAAAGATTTCGAAGGTTGCCTGTGTGTGTACAGAGTAATATAAAATTGTTAAACCCTAATAGATAATGCCTAAATTAAGCAATCAAGCAATGCAGTTATAAACATGTTATTTAGAAAAGTGGAATTACATTCTAGAAGAAACGATCTTGAAACAGTATTTGTACTTCTTATTTCCCTTTATTTTTGCTCACCCGTCTTTTCTGAATTTTTCTTAATCGACATATGTATTGATTGTCTAAAATTTAAGATTGCATTTAAACAAAAATATTTTTAAAAAGGGAACAAACACCAGCCTGGTAAACCCAGCTGACTTCTTCAGACAAGATCGTAACACCAATGGAGCAGATCCCATCACAGAATACCGACCTAACCCAGTTTGTTCTTGTTTGAATGTGCTACTTTTATTATGTCTTCAAGACTTTCTGTGGTTTGGCCAGGAGAAGAGGATATTTCCATGATGTCCAATTCAATCTCTCCATCCATCCTTCCTCCAGTTTGTACCTGAACCAACTGCCCTCCCTTTTCTCTAAATTCACCTCCACCACAAGACTAAATGTTTCTCCTTTTTTTCCCTCATAACTAAAGTGGGGCTCAAATGGGCGATGTGAGCTCTGAACACACATGACATAGTGCTTAAGCACGTTGGCTTCAAAGACAGGGGGTCCAGGTTTGAACCCAGCCTCTGTAACCCCTTAGTTAATGTGACCTGGGCATGCACGTAACCTTCTGAGGCTCACTTTCCTCATTTCTAAAACAATCATGCTAATATCACCTATATCAGTGAATATTTGTGCCTTGCGGTAATAGGCACTCAATAAATGGTGACTGCCATTGTTATTAATTCAATATACATTTTAAAATAGTTATGTGTCAGATCTGGAGCGAGGTGTGCAGAGGTGCGATGGTTTTTGCCTTTGTCATCTGGTGAAGACCAGCACAAAGAAAGACAGTTACAATTCAGCATGATGGGTGTTATGTTGCAGACAAGGTCAGGATCTTATGGGAGTCCAAAGGCCTGGCGACTCCCCCAGTCTTGGGGACATTCAGGAAGACTTCCCATAGGAGGGGGTTTCTAAGGGGAGAGCTGAAGGATGGCTTAATGTTCCAGCAGAGAAAAACAACATGTGCAAATATTCACATATTTGTTCTGGGAACAGAAGGCGTTTGGTTATGCTTATGTTTAGCGCCTGCTGAGGAAGAGTGGCAAGAGAGGAGGCCGAAGAGAGGCTGTAGACAACTGGGAGTGAGATTTCTGGATTTCAAGGAACAAGACCCTGGGTCTACGTCACAGTCCAGACCTGATGTTAACACTTTTATACACAGCCTATCGAAACTCAGCTTCAACATCATGTTAAATGAAATCAGCCAGACAGAAAAGGACAAATGTTGTATGATTTCACTTATATGAGGGACATAGAATAGTCAAATTCATAGAGACACAAAGTAGAACAGTGGCTACCAGGGGTACAGGGGGAAAGTAGAAAGGAGAGTTAAAGTTGAACGGGTATAGATCTTCAGTTTTGCAAGATGAAAAAGTTCTGGGGATGCATAGTGGCAATGGTTGTGCAACAATGTAAATGTATTTAATTCCACTAAACCGTACACTTAAAAATGGTTAAAATAGTAAATTTAATGTGATGTACATTGTACCACAATAAATTTAAAATTAAAAAATTTTTTTAAAACACCACTGCGTCATTTAAATTTCATTTGAGCTCTACCCTTGCACCCAAATCCTATAATAATAATTCTATTTTTTTCCCTTTTTTTGGTGAAATGCTTCACATTTCCTCTGCTGTGTGATATCTCTCATTGCAATAAGCCAATAAATGCAAAATTTTGGACTACAGGTTTGTCCCTGGTGGTTTAGGCCACTTGGTTTCGGACAGTGGTAAGCAGACATCAATGAGAGCAACGTCCTAAGGGGAAACACTGGCACCAGTGTGCTATCTGGTAAATAAGTCTTGGGCTAGATAGAACAGCTAACTCAAATCTTGGAGGAAAGCATCCTCAGTGTAGGCCCCCCAAACTCCCATAGATAAAAATAAACCAAATATGAGTTCCCTGTAAAGATTTTCAAACGCTGAAGAAAAAGATCAGTAAAGAAATATTTATGGACCAAAGAATAAAGGAATAACTGTGTAATTAAATGAACTCACCTTCAGATTTTCTCGGCTGCCCCTTCAGAAAGTGAGGAACATCTTCTCTGGCTACAGACTTGGAGATGTTCGGTTCTAAGCAAGGTCTTGGCAAAAAAAAGCCCAAGTTCACATTGCAGAGCTACAGGTAATGTTCCTCTTTCTTCAGGAGTAAAGGCTGCCTGGTCACCATATTTGTCCTGGAGCCTACCATCTCAATTTAATTGGAAGTGAAACAGAATGTGCTGGTACCCATTCCTGATGCACTGAGGTTATCTGACTAAAAGGCAGGAGAAACAGTTTGATTTAAAAGTCATTCCCCATGTCTTCTGGGTCTCCAGTTCTCAGTCCAGCCCAACATCACTAGAAAGTTTGGAGGACTACTTCCAAACGGTGCTGCTGTGTGGAATGGCTGTATTCCTGAAAGCACAAGACCTCCCTGTCCTCTGAGTTGCTCCCCACCTCATATGCCCTCTGCCCCTCACACTTTAGTTTTCCCATTCCCTGTTTCCTCAAGCAGAGAAATCAGAGGGGCAAAGGGGAGACGTAGGGGGTGCATCCTTGTACTTCTCCAAAGGTGTTGACCAAAGGCCTTTGACCATTCTCCAAAGGCCCAGTGCTTCTCAAACTATCTTTGGTGAAGAATGCTTTTAAAATTTTCCATTGCATTGTGGGCTGAAACTTTTGTAATATGTAATCAAAGTGAAAGACTATATGAAATGAACATATGAAAAATTAAAAGAAATTCAAAAACATGAAAATAAATTATAAGACACTGATGAAAGAAATTAAAGATGATACAAGTAGACAGAGAGATATACCATGTTCTTGGATTGGAAGAATCAACATTGTGAAAATGACTATACTACACAAAGCAATCTACAGATTCATTGCAATCCCTATCAAACAACCACTGGCATTTTTCACAGAACTAGAACAAACAATTTCACAATTTGTATAGAAACACAAAAGACCCTGTAGCCAAAGCAATCTTGAGAAAGAAAAACGGAACTGGAGGAATCAGGCTCCCTGACTTCAGACTATACTATAAAACTACAGTAATCAAGACAGTATGGTACCGGCACAAAAACAGAAATATAGATCAGTGTACAAGGATAGAAAGCCCAGAGATAAACCCATGCACATACGGTCACCTTATCTTTGATAAAGGAGGCAAGAATATACAATGGAGAAAAGACAGCCTCTTCAGCAAGTGGTGCTGGGAAAACTGGACAGCTACAAGTAAAAGAATGAAATTAGAACACTCCCTAACATCATACACAAAAATAAGCTCAAAATGGATTAAAGAGCTAAATGTAAGGCCAGACACTATCAAACTCTTAGAGGAAAACATAGGCAGAACACTCTGTGACATAAATCACAGCAAGATCCTTTTTGACCCACCTTCTAGAGAAATGGAAATAAAAACAAGAATAAACAAATGGGACCTAATGAAACTTCAAAGCTTTTGCACAGCAAAGGAAACCATAAACAAGACCAAAAGACAATCCTCAGAATGGGAGAAAATATTTGCAAATGAAGCAACTGACAAAAGATTAATCTCCAAAATTTACAAGCAGCTCATGCAGCTCAATAACAAAAAAACAAACAACCCAATCCAAAAATGGGCAGAAGAGCTAAATAGACATTTCTCCAAAGAAGATATACAGATTGCCGACAAACACATGAAAGAATGCACAACATCACTAATCATTAGAGAAAGGCAAATCAAAACTACAATGAGATATCATCTCACACCGGTCAGAATGTCCATCAAAAAAAATCTAGAAACAATAAATGCTGGAGAGGGTGTGGAGAAAAGGGAACACTCTTGCACTGTTAGTGGGAATGTAAATTGTTACAGCCACTGTGGAGAACAGTATGGAGGTTCCTTACAAAACTACAAATAGAACTACCATATGACCCAGCAATCCCACTACTGGGCATATACCCTGAGAAAACCATAATTCAAAAAGAGTCATGTACCACAATGTTCATTGCAGCTCTATTTACAATAGCCAGGACATGGAAGCAACTTAAGTGTCCATCAACAGATGAATGGATAAAGAAGATGTGGCACATATATACAATGGAATATTACTCAGCCATAAAAAGAAACGAAATTGAGTTATTTGTAGTGAGGTGGATGGACCTAGAGTCTGTCATACAGAGTGAAGTAAGTCAGAAAGAGAAAAATAAATACTGTACGCTAACACATATGTATGGAATCTAAAAAACAAAACAAAACACAACAAAAATTAAAAACTGGTCATGAAGAACCTAGGGGCAAGATGGGAATAAAGACGCAGACCTACTAGAGAATGGACTTGAGGACACGGGGAGGGGGAACGGTAAGCCTGGACAAAGTGAGAGAGTGGCATGGACATATATACACTACCAAATGTAAAATAGATAGCTAGTGGGAAGCAGCCACATAGCACAGGGAGATAGGTGTCTTTCATACCAGTTTTATAGTCATCCTTGAGGGCAAACATTTAGCTGACAAGTTGGAGTAAGAAAAACATACAGCATACTTTCCTAATAACTAAACTGTCAGTGAAAATGATGTTCTAGTAAAGGCTAGGTACAGTTAGTATTTTGCTGTGGAAATTAGAAAACTGGGCAGTATATTCATGTGAACACGTTCTTAAGAATGACTGTACTTTCACAGTCATTGAGGACTAATAAACCCAGGTTATTTTTTTTTTACCCAGAATATTTTTAAGCAAATTTAATGTGTTCAAAATCTGTTAATTGGTTGATTTCTTCTTTTATTTTAAAACAAGGAGCAAAGATACAATAAGCGAGTATGAGAAATACCTGCCTTTTTAGACATTGTGAAAAGTTAATGGCTCCTAAATGGAAAAAAAAAATTTTGGTCCTAAATGGCGGAGGGGAGGGGGAAAGATTATACAACATTCTGGCTCTGAAATCATCTTGGAACACGTCTGTTCTCTTTTTGTCTTTTGAATACTGTGAGTAGTCACGGGAGCCTCTAAACATATCCAGTGATCCAGGAAAGAGGATGCACTGTTAACATGTAAAAATAAAACACTTGCTCCCATCTGAGTGAATCTTTCCAGTAAGAGGATGTATTAATAAAATAACCCTGGGACTTCCTTGGTGGTCCAGTGGTTAAGACTTCACCTTCCAGTGCAGAGGGTACAGGTTCGATTCCTGGTCGAGAAGATAAGATCCCACGTGCCTCACAGCCAAAAACCCAAAAAATATAAAACAGAAGCAGTATTGTAACAAATTCAATAAAGACTTTAAAAAAATGGTCCACATCAAAAGAATCTTTAAAATTAATTAATTAACCCCACCAGAAAATGTTACAGTGGAGAGAAACTAAAAGGCAACATTTAAACACAACCAGAAACATAATTTCCTTGCAGAAGAGGTGCAAATGACATTCATAAAAGTTTGGAAATGATGATTAATTTGTTAATGTAAGTGCTAAATCATTAAAATGAAAATTTAAAGTTGGCCTAACCTAATTCATTCAATGAAGAAAAATTATTTTCTCCAGAAAAGTCTTACTTTTCTGTGTTTTCCACTTCTTCTATTTAAATTGATGGGAATCGAGGTTCAAAACATTTTGATAACCTCTCCATGTTTTGATAGTTTCCTAAATCATGATTTTCAACAGAATTTTTTAAAACTACATTTTCCAGCCTTTTTTGCCATTAGAGTTCAGAAAGCTAACTTGAGACATGGATTCACATGGGTTACATGAGAAAAGATAAGGCACAGGCATCATTTGCTGATGTGGGTGTCAACAGAGGAGGGAGGTTCTGAGGTCAGTGTGGGAGCAGCTCCTGGGTGTGGATGAAGCAGCATGACCTGGGGGTCAGTAGCCAGTTTTGAGATGTAGCTACAAGAATTCTTTCTGACAATCCAACCTGGGGTCTGTTCTTCTCCTTTGGTTTTTCAATGGTCTGTGAACTTTCTAGTATCTTTGAAAACTTCCTTGCTTCTTCACTCAAGTAGAGTAGATTCTGTTATCTACACTTAAGAATTCTGATGATACACAATTAAAAATAAATTAAGCCCAGAAATTTCAGAAAATAGGTTCTTATTCACTCATGAAAAGGGTAATTTTACATGCTCAATTTCCAGTCTATGAGGTTTGCATCTGATATGTTCTGGGAAAATAGCTGATTGAGGAATGCAAGATTTTTATACTAAGGAAAAAGATGAGGGATTTTGCGAGGGGATTTTATTTTACAAGTTACCATCTGTAAAAGCCCATAATAAAGCAAATGTATGCTGCAGGAATACTTAGTTGTTAAAAGTCCAGGGGGAGGGGCTTCCCTGCTGGCGCAGTGGTTGAGAGTCCGCCTGCCGATGCAGGGTACACGGGTTCGTGCCCCGGTTCGGGAGGATCCCACATGCCGAGGAGCGGCTGGGCCTGTGAGCCATGGCCGCTGAGCCTGCGCGTCCGGAGCCTGTGCTCCGCAGCGGGAGAGGACACAGCGGTGAGAGGCCCGCGTACCGCAAAAAAAAAAAAAAAAAAAAAAGACCAGGGGAGTTATCCAAACATTATATAAAGTTTATACATACTTTAGTCAGTGATGCTCCCCTTTTAAAAGAATAATACAATGAACAGATATAAACTAAACGTGCATATCTAGAGGTTCCCTGGTGGCACAGTGGTTAAGAATCTGCCTGCCAATGCAGGAGACATGGGTTCGAGCCCTGGTCCAGGAAGCTCCTACATGCCGCGGAGCAACTAAGCCCGTGCGCCACAACTATTGAAGCCCATGTGCCTAGAGCCCGTGCTCCACAAGAGAAGCCACCGCAATGAGAAGCCCGCGCACCGCAATGAAGAGTAGCCCCCGTTCGCCGCAACTAAGGAAAGCCCACATGCAGCAACGAAGACCTAACACAGCCAAAAATAAATAAATAAAATGTTAAAATGTTCATATCTACAACAGAATAGTCACATGGTATGTGCATAAAGTCTTCATAACATGTGCAAGCACTTTAACATTAACAACCTGGAATATGTTATTGGTAGAAACATGTAAATGGGATTTAAAGAGATGTATTGCTATTTAAGATGTATACAATGCACAATAATACCCCAAACAGTTTTATTTCAGGCTTTGTGACTTAAAAGAGTAACTAGCTCTAGTGAAGACTCTTATCAACTATGAGAGGAAAATTTAGAAACATAATTGCTTCTTTCAAATGTGTAACCCAAGTTATGAAAGCTTAAAACTACAAGGGCCTAGTCGAGATGCTGCATAAGTGTTATGGTTCCTATATGAAAACCTAAAATCTTACAAATCGATTTTAAAAGAATTATAAGCACCTCAAATGGCAAGTCACTTCCAAATGGAGCAGAATAAACACATTATTTTAACCTCTTGGAAGATGATGGGAAACACAATCAGGCTTCTGAGAACTCAGCTTTGAAACCTTTGAAAGTCAAAGGCAGATCACATAGACTGTTTGGAAGGGGGTCAGAACTTGTTTATTTTAATTAGGTCTTTCAGGGTTCATGGAGTTAATCATTTCAAATGTTATTAAATTATTCCCCGCCCTCCGCCAGGGGAGAGGAGATACCGAGTGAGTTTGAGAAAGACTGAAGACTCCCCAGAAGAGGGCAGCATCACATAAGGGGCCAAAGGAGACAGCAGCTAGGACAGCACTGTGGCATTCAGGGTGGCTGACAGGGATGAGAAAAAAGACATCCAGAGAGCAGCTTCCCTGGAGTGTTAGAAATACAAATAGGAAAATTATCAGAGAGAGATTGGAGCAGTTCAAATAAACATTTCATTTAAAAAGTTTGTAGGGGGACTTCCCTGGTGGCACAGTGGTTAAGAATCTGCCTGCCAATGCAGGGGACACGGGTTCGAGCCCTGGTCCAGGAAGATCCCACATGCCGTGGAGCAGTTAAGCCCGTGCCACAACTACTGAGCCTGCGCTCTAGAGCCCGCAAGCCACAACTACTGAGCCCACGTGCCACAACTACTGAAGCCTGTGCGCCTAGAGCCTGTGCTCCACAACAAGAGAAGCCACTGCAGTGAGAAGCCCACGCACCGCAAAGAAGAGTAGTCCCCACTCGCCGCAACTAGAGAAAGTCTGCACATAGCAACGAAGACTCAATGCAGCCAAAAATAAACAAATAAATTTATTTTTAAAAAAAAGTTTATAGACGAATAGATGACAGACAAATGTGATCTCTGTGATGACTATTTTTTGAAGTGAGAATCTGCAAATACTTTGTGATCTGTTCAATGCAAGGACACGTATGGGTAGGACAGGATGACATATTTGGAATGGGCATTGTTCTGGAAAATTCCAGACTTATGACCTCCTAGAATACAAGAGTGCAACTTGGGGCTTTAGTTCTTTGTTCAGGCCCGCAACTCCCCCTCAAGGGAGGAGCTCTGGGATGACAGATAGTGGAGAAATGCTTGGTCCTGGAAGAGAACAGATCCCTGGAGCTGATGGAAGATTCTGAGAGGAAAGAAATGAGGAAAAAGATGTTATTAGACAGAAAAGATAGGAGATGAGGACAGTAGGCTGAGCTGGAGTCGGGTAGAACAAAGAGGAGAGACAGAAGAGGGATGCCCATTTTGGCTGGGCAGACTGACAAGACTCACTGATTCAGGTATGGACCAAAGGATAGGATTATAAGTGATTTTTCTTTTTCTTTGCGCTTATCTGTGATTTCAATGTTCCTGCACTGAGGACTACCAAAATTAGGGGGGAAATCCAAATAATCCATGTTATCTTTGTAACCATATCAAGGACAGAAGACAGATACCTTCTGTCCTGGGTTGCCAGTCTAGTCCATCACCACTTGGATCTCCTTTTTCACTAATCAATATGGAATGAGTGCAGACATCATCTTGGTCAAACTCCTGAAATATCATAAAATAGAAACTCAGTTGTTCAATGTCGTACTTGGTTGGCAGAGTGAATGTTGATTTTTTTTCTAGGCTAGAGTTTCACACTGTGGATTCCTTTTAAATCGGATAAAGCATTTAGGACTAAAAAAATGGGAAACTATTCGCCTCCAGAGCACCAGGCTCAGACAGACACGGACGTGATTAACTGCATAATCAAAAATGAAGATCAAAGCTGAAATCACTGAGACACAGAGAAATCCAATATTTTATACTTTATCATGTCCGTGTCCAGGCTGTTAAACTGCCCCAAATTCCATCTGGGTGGGTAACTGGAAAGAATCCTTTGGCCACAGTCCGTGAACAACCCCAAAGGAACATGATCTTTTCCATAATGCCTCCCTGGGGCATCATTTGTAAATGATGAGGGTAGAAATCCCTGCCCCATATGGAAGCTGCAGATATAACCTTAGACTGAAAGGAGGCAGCAAAGCTGATTAAAGTTTTCACTATGACAGCATTTTGATCTAATCGTGGTATGCAACCTCTAAAGCTTTCCTTTTACCCTCTAGAAAATAATCATTATGCTGAAAAACATGGTTGAGAAACAGCTTGATTTATAAAAAGTACTCCTAACTCTCTAAAGAAGAAATGTTTTCTATTAGAATTCATTGTTGTTGACAGTTTCCTTCATTAGAAGTTGTTGCTGGTGATTTTGCCCTTTTTAATGTCTAGAACAGTGATAGATGCAAGTAGTAGTTAAGATATCCCGTCACAACCTGGATGTTACAAGTGGCTCTCTGGCTTCTGTGATCTGGTTGAACCGTCTACTTAAGGAGACTGTTGGATAAAAAGTCTTTGCCCTAAATGCAGATGCCTGTTGGACAAGCAGGTAGCCTTTATCACCAAACATCATCTGATATTTCATTCATTAATTCCCAAGAGAGCTTGGGAATCTTTTCTTTTTGCTCTGTTCATTTTAATTATCACAGAAAAAAATAAAAATAAAACCCTGCATTTATACTGCCATGAAAATATTTTAGGTGTTCAATTGTAATAACTTAGCAGTACATGATTTTTAAGATTTTTTTTTGATGTGGACCATTTTTAAAGTCTTTATTGAATTTTTTTCTATTTTTTTAATCTTTATTAGAGTATAATTGGTTTATAATGTGTTAATTTCTGCTGTGCACCAAAGTGAATAGGTTATATGTATACATATATCCCCTCCCTCTTGAGCCTCCCTCCCACCCTCCCTATCCCACCCCTCTCAACTGCTTAGTTCATTCATTAGCTGGTCCTTTAAGAAAAGTTGGAAGACACAGAGTGTGGGCACACCTACCTACAAAACCCATAATGACGACTAGCATTTACACATAAAGTGCCAGACACTGTTGCACCTTTCACATATTAACTAATTTAATCCTCACAACAACTCTAGAGGTAGGAACTATTATTCTCTTTTGTACGTGAGGTCCAGAGAAGTTAAGTAACTTACCCAAGGTCACATAGCTAGCCTATGGTAGAGCCAGGATTCACACCCAGACTGTAGTCTGGTTACAGAGGTCTTAACCACTCTGCTTTCTTGTTACCATAAAAAACTTGAAACAGAGTCTCAACAAGAACCAGAAAGAAAGGAATCAATAACAGTGAGCAAAATTAAAAGAAAGAATACTCAAACCTGATTTATAGGTTTTGCACAGGAAAAGATAAAATAAAAGATGTGTGATGCCTACAATCTCCTGACAAAAATTTCTTCCATAGAATAAACTGAAAAACCATAAGTATCACAAACAAAAAGGATGTAGGGAATAATGTCTACTTTGAAGGTTATCATGGAAATGAAGACAAAAGTAGAAACAGCTCAGAATTTTCTAATTTCTTTTAGAATACTAAATATGAATGACTTTAAGGAGTGCTTGGGTGCTACAAGGAGGAAAATTAAAATAATGACACTCAGTTGTGAGTGAAGGAGAGAAAATGTTAGAATAGCACATCCCAAACATAAATGGAGTTCATAAACCATTGACAGTGATGCAGGAGGTGACAACAGACTAGATAGAGGCCATAGCATTCTAATCTGTAAACAACAGAATGCCAACCACACAGAAAAGAGGCATAGAAATCATACGTAATTAAATTTAGAAAGACGATTCTCCTTAGATGAAAAGAGATTGGGAGAGGGTATAAAGAGCCTCTCAGGAGCAATCCTATAAGCAAGGCAGCTGCTTATATTTGTAAACTATAAAAACCTATTACAGACAACCCAAAAGAAAAGCAAGCTTTCATTCAAAGGAAAGAAGTGAAGAGTGACCTTGGGTTTTGCAATTTAAGCACTAGAGAAAGCACTGAGAAGAAGAGGCAAATTCAATAGTGAGAGTCTATTTCTCCTTCAGAAATGAGTTCAGTTATTTCAACCATAATAAGGAAAATATAGAGTGAAAGTTCAGAAAATGTTTTGCACGAAAAAATATACTAATATGAAAGGATTTTTAGTCTTTTTAAGAAAGAAAGTTCCTAACTATACCACAAAAAAAAAGAAAAGTAAATGAGTTTTTATTTATCAATTTCTGATGCATGACACACATTTTAAAGATTGGTCTCTAGGTATTTTGTTCCAATTACTATGTAATATCAGTAATCAAAAACAATACAACCTTCAATGTTGTGACAAAGCCTACTACACAGCAAGGTTTCTAAGCCTCGCTGCTACTGACATTTGGGGCTGGGTGATTCTTTGCTGTGGAAAGGCTGCCCTGCGCACTGTAGGATGTTAGCAGCATCCCTGACCTGTACCCACTGGATGCCAGCAGCGCTTCTGCCCCGGTTGTGACACCAAAAATGTCTCTAAGCCTTGCTAAGTGCCTCCTGAGGGGTAAAATCACCCCCTTTTGACAACCACTGTACTAAAGCAACTTTGGTGAGAAGCAGGCTAACCTCTTTAGAAAAGTTACAAATGCACAATAGTAAAATATTCAAACAGTATTAAAAAGAAATGTTTCCATTCTACCTCATCCCATCCCCTGCCCCAGAGGAGTTGGGATTTAACCATTTCTGTATTTTAATTTTTAATTCGTTTTCATTGTTATCTAACTTATACATTTTTTAAAAGTCAAATAATGGTTAAAAACAAAAACTTATAACAAAAAAGGTCATCAGTTACCTTCCCCACTCTTTCCCTCAGAGGCAGCCAGTTCCAGCCTTTTAAGTGTTTCTTTTGGTATTTTCTTCCATATCTCTAGATAATGTACTTATCCTGCTGTCACTAAAGTGATATATTACCTACTGGCTTCTTATTATTGCAGTTGACAATTTAATATTCTTATACTTTGCCTCTATCTTCCCAGTAAATTCACCCTCTTTTTCTTGTTAAATCAATAGGCAAAGTTCAAATTATGATTATTTGAGTATTGTACTATGCTGTATGTATTGCACTGTAGTAGTGCAATCGTAGTGTAGTATGTTTATACTTTCCTGAATAACTTCCTGCACAAAACCCAAAACCCCTATTTTTATTTCATTCACAATTTAATTTAATATTTAATTCCTTTTCTTATATTTTTTAACTCAAATCTTCCAAACATCCTGTGGTCTTTTCACTTGGTTAAATATATCAGATAATATATCAGTTCCATCTTCTTCCTGGAAATCTCCATTATCCTGTTCTCCCTCACTCCTCCCATCCCCCAAGGATCAGAGCTCTTTGTTCTCTAGACTTCATACGTGGCTGAAGCCCTGGGACTTGCTTTCTGCTTTATACCAAGGATACCCTCCTCTCTTGTGTTAGGTTTCAGATCCCCTGAATCATGGATCCAATTTTCCCCTCCATTTTTATCTTATTTCATTAATTTAACAGAGCACATAGTAGCTTCCTTAAAAGGTGTATGAAATGTAAAATGTTTGAGCATTTGTGTGTCTGAAAAATGTTTTTATTCAACCCTAATACTTGACTTATAGTTTGTCTGGATATAAAATTCGAGGTTGAAAACCATATTTTTTCTCAGATATTTGAAGGCATACCCCTTCCCTTTAATTTATTTTTAAGTATAGCATACATTCAGAAAAGTGCACATATCATAAGTGTATAGACTAGTAAATGTTTATAAACTGAACACACTCATGTAACCAGGACCCGGATCAAGTAAAAGACTTCTTAGATGTAAAAATCAAGACCAGTAAAGGAAAAAGTGGGTACACTGGTTTTCATCAAAATTAAAAACTTCTGTTTGATAAAGGAATTGTGAAAAAGGTGAAAAAGTGCTTCCCTGGTGGCGCAGTGGTTGAGAGTCCGCCTGCCGATGCAGGGGACACAGGTTCGTGCCCCGGTCCGGGAAGATCCCACATGCCACAAAGCAGCTGGGCCTGTGAGCCATGGCCGCTGAGCCTGCGCGTCTGGAGCCTGTGCTCTGCAACGGGAGAGGCCACAACAGTGAGAGGCCCGCGTACCGCAAAAAAAAAAAAAGGTGAAAAAACCTCCAAGTTTTTCTTATTGGCTAGCAGAAAATATCTGCGAGTCACACATCATTCAGAATATATAAAGAATACTCTAAACCCAACGATAAGAAAACAAACAATTCAATCAGAAAATGGACAAAATATTTGAACAATTTATGCTGATGGCAAATAAATTTTTTTTTTATTTTTTTTTTATTATTATTTTTTTTTGCGGTACGCGGGCCTCTCGCTGTTGTGGCCTCTCCCGTTGCGGAGCACAGGCTCCGGACGCGCAGGCTCAGCGGCCATGGCTCACGGGCCTAGCCGCTCCGCGGCATGTAGGGATCTTCCCGGACCGGGGCATGAACCCGTGTACCCTGCATCGGCAGGCGGACTCTCAACCACTGCGCCACCAGGGAAGCCCGCAAATAAATTTTTTTTAAATGTTCAACATTGGTAATTAGGGAAATGCAAATTAAAACCACAATGAGATAACACCATATACTTATTTTGGTTTAAATTTTTTAAAATGGTTAAAATAGAAAATACTGATAGTACCAAATGCTGGCAAGGGTGTAGAGAAACTGGACATCTCATTTATTGCTGGTGGGAATATAAAATGGTAGAGCCACTCTGGAAAATTGTTTGGCAGTTTTTAAAAAAACTAAACATACATTTACCAAATGACCCACTAATTGGACTCCTGGGCATGTATCCTAGAGAAATGAAAACATAAGTCACGCAAAAATTTATACATGAATGTTCATAGTAGCTTTATTTGTAATAGCCCCAAACTAGAGACAACCCAAATGTCCTTCAACAAGTGAATGGCTAAAAAACTGTGAAACAAAATATAATTGTAATAGAATACTACTTAGCAATAGAAAAACTATTGGTACACACAACAGATTGGCTCTATCTCAAGAGCATTACACTGAGTTGAAAAAGCAATCTTAAAAGTTCACATGTATGATAATTTCATTTATATGACCTTTGTGAAATTACAAAATTATACAGTTGAAGAATAGATCAGTGGTTGCCAGGAGTTAGCAGGGAGGATGTGGCAGTAAAGAGAGGAGTAAGAGTGCGTTCCTTTGTGGAGACAGACCACTTTTGTATCTTGATCATGATAATACAGGGGATAAAATGCCATAGAACTGTACACACAGGCACACGAAAACAGAAGAAGAAAAAGGAATGCATTCAAAGACTAGTGAAATCCAAGTAAGGTCTGTAGTCTAGTTCCTTGTATTGTGTCAATATCAGTTTCCTAGTTTTGACAATCAGCTATAGTTATGATGATAATTCCAATTGGTGGTAGCTTGTGAAGGTTAGACAGCACCTCTCTGTACTATTTTTACAAGTTCTTGTGAATCTATACTTATTTCAAACTAATTTTTTTTTTTTCTGGTACGCGGGCCTCTCACTGTTGTGGCCTCTCGTGTTGCGGAGCACAGCCTCCAGACGCGCAGGCTCAGTGGCCATGGCTCACGGGCCCAGCCTCTCCGCGCACGCGCGGCACGTGGAATCTTGCCGGACCGGGGCACGAATCCGTGTCCCCTACATCAGCAGGTGGACTCTCAACCACTGTGCCACCAGGGAAGCCCTCAAACTAATTTTTTACTCAAATTTTTGTTTTTTGTCTTCTTGTTATTTGGGGATGGTTTTTGGAAGGAGAAAGGGACTGAAAGATCTTACTCCACCATCTCCAAAACTCTTCGTATTGTTTATACATATTATAGTACATACCTCATTACCTTTTAGAAATAGACAATTTTGTGGTCATATTCTTTATTACCAATAAAATATAGGGTAGGAATTTCTCTTTTTTTGGTTGGGATCGAATCCAGGTCCCCACAGTGAAAGCACCGAATCCTAACCACTGGACGGCCAGGGAATTCCCATAGAGTAGTAATATTTTTAACAGTTTGGGCTATGTTAATTTTTATAAAAATTCAAAAGGTACACATGAGTATACCTTTTAAAGTTTTTCTCCAATTCTGTTCCTTTACATAACCACTTTACCAGTTTACTGTACCTCTTGGGAATCATTCCATAATTTTCCATGGGCACGATGTTTGTTACCACTACCGCTACTATACTTTATGGAGTCATTCATCATGGGCAGGGGGTGATGACCAGGGCCAAGAGGAGGTACCTCCTTTGTCGTACCCTGTGATGGATTTGACATGATCAGAATAATGATTTTCTCCTTTTCCACATTAACATACATAAAGACAAGCTACACTTTACTATTTAGTATGGATTCAACTGCAGTAATATTCTGTGGCATTCCATACACACAAACACACACACACACACACACACACACACACACACAGTGCATGAGACTCAGAGTTGACTAACTCATTACTGCCCTGAGATTAAACTCATGATAGACTGTCATTAATTGTACTTTAAGTTTCTTTATAATCACATTTAAATCTATAATTGTAATATATGATTGTTATAAATATTCAAGCAACACAAATGAAGTAGATGTAAATACAGTTAAGTGTAGATGGAGTAGGTTATCCATTTTTCTGTTACTTTGTTTTTTTAAAGAGAGTTTCTTACCTCCCTGCTGCTGATGCTTTGCAAGATTATATTTTGGTTTTTAGTGACTGTCATCATATCAGTTGGAGAAGAGTTTGTATCATGACAAATGTCAAGCAATGATTCAGCATGTCTTTCTGCCAAAAGAAACATAATAATGTGTTTTGATGAGATGCATCTCCAGCAGTTTCACAGCAAGATCTAGCTCTAGGTTCTAAAATCAGTTCCATTTTGTCTAAGATTATCTTGAAATAGTGGACTGGGATCCTGATGAAGCTTCAGGGCCACAATTTTCACAACAAGAGTCCACCTAGAGGGGTGGGATAGGGAGGGTGGGAAGGAGGGGGATGCAAGAGGGAAGAGATATGGGAACATATGTATATGTATAACTGATTCACTTTGTTATAAAGCAGAAACTAACACACCATTGTAAAGCAATTATACGCCAATAAAGATGTTAAAAAAAAAAGAAAAATAAGGAAAGAGAAATTATTATCATACAGACAGGAAGGTGATGGATGGTAAGGTAAAAACGTACAAAAATGTTTGTCATTAATATTAAGTGGAAATATAGAAGATAACATAGAAAATAGATTAAAGATATAAATATGTGAAAAATATGCATGTAAATGGACAAAAATCAAAAGAAAACATGGAAAATCTTTGTGTTATTAAGATTATGACAATTATTAAACATTTAAAATTTATTTTAATGTAATAACAAAAAAAAGGAAGGAAATAAAAATTGTCCTTAATTAAAAAAAAAAAAGTCCACAGAATGAATGGGGTTTTGTCTGTTTATTTTTAAAAGGGGGCCAAAGTTTCGAGCACACTTCCTGTCCAGCACTTGAAGCCACATTAAACTGATAGAGTTCTAAACACCAAACAGTGAATTTCCAGTTAGTTCTTGGGGGACATTGCTCTCATATTCATCCCTCTCCTGCTATCCTGACTTCTTCAAATAAGCACAGGCTTGTCCATGAAAACTTCCTCTTGCAATTGTTCTTCCATTTATCCTAATAACTGAAACAAATTTGAACGAGTGATCTATACTCATATCCTCCATTTCTTCACCATATCTTCTTTCTTTACTCTTTGCAACCTGTCTTCTGCCTCTATCCTGCCATTGAAACTCTCACTTCCTTATCACATCTGCTTTGTAACCTCTTTTCCAATTTAACGTTGTTTCCCACTCCTTCCTTCTTGTAACTCTCTCCCAATTCTCCTTTTCTCATTCCCCTGAGTCTCTATGTGCACAGCTCTCTCTAACTGTGGGCGCACCTCCTCCGTTCAGCCCCTGCAATTTTCTTACCATCATCAGTACTTTAGTGATCTTACCTACTCTCAGGTCCTCACAATCTCCTTGTAGAGAACTCCCAAAAGAACATATCAACCCATCCATTCCCACAAGCCCTGTCCTACAGAAAATTGCTACTTTGAACATCCTAAGTTTCCATCAAATGTAGTGTTTTACAACTCATTACCTTCAACATCCTCACAAAACCAAAGTGTTCTCCTATCTTGTTGATTGTATTTCTATCTCCCCACTTCCTAGGGCTGAAACTTTGGAATCATGTTTAACGCAACTCCCTCAACCCTCGTCTCTGTGTCTCCTCTATCAATGTTACAGTACTAAATTCTGTGAATTCTTTCACAATCTCTTAGACTCACCATACCCAGCACTTCTCAGGACCACTACACACCATGACCAAAGACTCTTCTCCTGGTTCTTATAACCGCACACAGGTACTTCTGTAGTTTCTTAAGAGAGCTTTCCTGGTATGAGTCTCTTCCTTCAAATTCATCCAACACAATGACAGGTTAAGTTTCCTAAAACATGGCTTTCATCATTACCTGGCTTAAAATTCTTTAGTGACTCTATTTTATTGGGAAAAAAATGTCCTTCAGGCTGACATTTAATGAGTCCTCAATGGACCCAGTTTCTTACTTTTTTTTCCTAATAAATTTATTTATTTTATTTATTTATTTTTGGCTGCTGTGGGTCTTCATTGCTGCGTGCAGGCTTTCTCTAGTTGCGGTGAGCGGGGGCTACTCTTCTCTTCATTATGGCCCGCGGACTTCTCATTGCGGTGGCTTCTCTTGTTGCGGAGCACAGGCTCTAGGCATGCAGACTTCCGTAGTTGCGGCTCGTGGGCTATAGAGCACAGGCTCAGTAGTTGTGGCGCATGGGCTTAGTTGCTCCGTGACGTGTGGGATCTTCCTGGACCAGGGCTCGAACCCGTGTCCCCTGCATTGGCAGGTGGATTCTTAACCACTGTGCCACCGGGGAAGTCCCTGGACCCAGTTTCTTTATGTATCTAATCTTCTGTATTCCTTTTTCCTGACATGAACTGTTGGTTCTAGTCTCCCATTTGCTCCTGGGATAAGCCATGCTCACTTACAGCATGATGCCTCTGCTCCACAAAATCAAATGTCATCATTTTTTAAGGACCAGATTGAGTCTCACCTCTTCCATGAAACCTCCCTGGGGATAACCTTGTTCCCTGCCAAGAAGCTTCCAAAAAAAGCCAATCAAACAATAAAGTCAAGCAGCTTTCACAGTCACATGTGGTTCAGTGGCATTTTTTCTATTACACTTTTCTCTGTGGCTGGTTTTTTTGTCCTGCTCAGACTCTTTCTCCCTGCCTATATCACACCTTCTCTCTTCTTCTCTTCCTTCCTATCTTATCCAGCATATGAGAACCACTGTAAGTCCTTCTTCCCCTTTCAAGTTTACAACAAGCTCTTTCTCCTCTGACTTACATGATGTGTCCCTGACTGTACTGAACACTTTCAGAAGTTTGGACCATGTCTTAGACTTCTTCGTCTGCCTCAGAGTATCTAGTTTTGGGTCTTGTACAAAGTCCCTGCTCAATAAATAGTTGTTCACTTGATTTCTTTTTTAAAAATTTTATTGAAGCATCATTGATTTACAATGTTGTGTTAATTTCTACTGTACAGCAACGTGATTCATTTATACATATATACACATTTAGTTTGATTTCTTTAAACGGATCCATCACGTCCATGTAGAAAAAGAAAGATTTCTAATAGGGCTTTTGTAGTTAGAGAATTTTGAAAGTAGAATAGAAATATTTATCTGGTTTTGGCATAGAATTCATTAGAATGTCCAATAACTGCTGTTTCCTGAAACTTCCTATTTGTGACACATAATGTATTGCTGATTTTCCACTAAAATCACAGAGTTTAGGATCTCTAGGAAGAATAGAATCAACATCAAAGATTATTTAGTTCAATCTATTGAAAAAGAAAACCATTGACATCAAATAAATAAAAGTAATTTTATATAGTTTGGGGATAAAAATAATGACTTCAAAATGTATGAGAGAGAGTGACAAATTTTCAAGATTTTTTAAAAAATAAATTTATTTTATTTTATTTATTTTTGGCTGCATTGGGTTTTTGTTGCTGCACACGGGCTTACTCTAGTTGCAGGGAGCAGGGGCCACTCTTCATTGCGGTGCCTGGGCCCCTCATTGCAGTGGCTTCAGCTGTTGCAGAGCACAGGCTCTAGGTGCGTGGGTCTCAGTAGTTGTGGCTTTCGGGCTCCAGAGCACAGGCTCAGCAGCTGTGGCGCACGGGCCCAGTTGCTCCGCAGCACGTGGGATCCTCCCGGACCAGGGCTCGAACCCATGTCCCCTGCACTGGCAGGCGGACTCCCAACCACTGTGCCACCAGGGAAGCCGAAATTTTCAAGATTTTTAAATGAGAAGAATATGCTGTATATCTTATGTCTCTCCCATTCTAAAAACCTTCTAAGGCAGAAAATTTCCAACTTTGGACAAGATGTTTCATAATTCTTTAATAATGCCTAAATCAAGTAAAGATAAAAAAATTTTTTTTAATTTTTATTTATTTAAATATTTTTGGCTTTGTTGGGTCTTCATTTCTGTGCGAGGGCTTTCTCTAGTTGTGGCAAGCAGGGCCACTCCTCATCGCGGTGCACAGGCCTCTCACTATCACGGCCTCTCTTGTTGCAGAGCACAGGCTCCAGACGCGCAGGCTCAGTAGTTGTGGCTCACGGGCTGAGTTGCTCCGCGGCATGTGGGATCTTCCCAGACCAGGGCTCGAACCCGTGTCCCCTGCATTGGCAGGCAGATTCTCAACCCCAGCACCACCAGGGAAGCCCTAAAAAACATCTTGATTAACTGTTGTCTTATCACCGCCACATAGCTGACTTGACTGTTTTTTTTCTTTCCAATGGTTTAGTTAATTGCTTAGTCTTGATATTTCTTTTTCCTAATGCTAACAGCTAGCTCTTTTATCATTCAAAATAGTAGAATGGCCTAGCATCTCACTTTGAAATTAAACTGATATGCTTATTTCACAGGCTTTTGGTTGAGTGGAGTGATCGTATCATAAAATCTCTCTCTGCGTGATTTTTTCATTCCTCTTTGCCTTGCCCTGTGACTGTTAAGCACAACTGACTGGTCTTAGGTCTCCTTGAATCAGCACAAATCTCCTCTCTCTGCTGTACTGGATCCTAGAATTAGACATGAGCTCAGAGAGGTCCAAAGGGTAAATGATGGGAACTCTTATTAACAGATTATGGTGAGAGAAACAATGACTAAACTTGCTTCACTAGTCACATTCTGAGTCCAGGAGCGAATTGATCATGGTTTCCAACCTAACACCTTTGAATTTGAATCTCTTTATTGCTATGGGACAGGGTAATGTTTTATGATCTGCAACAATATTCTTATGACCTTTTCTCCATCAAAAGTCATGATTCAAAAGAGTTAGCATGGCACCAAGAATCGATGAACTGCCACTACCTTGATATGTGGCCTTAAGCAAGTCATTTATCTTGTTAGGACCTTGTTTTGCTCATCTGCCTTGATTAGTGTTTCTTCACGTGGTGTCCTTTGATCTCCAGTATTCTGGACCCCACTCCAGGCCTACTGAACACCATCTCTGGGGTGATGTCCAGTAATCTCCATTTTTAACAATCTCTTCAGCTGTTGTTTAACGCTAAAGTTTGACGTAGCTTCAGACTTCCATCTTCATCCTATTATACTAATTGATCCTTTTACAATAGATCATGTTCTTGACTATACTTTTGTTCTGGAAGTTTCATCTTCCTTTTTTATTCCCAAAACAAAATTCATGTGAAATACTGAGAAAGAGCTTTGGCCATCTTTTCTTATTTGATGACAAGATAAATAGGTAGCAAACAGAATTAGGAAACTGCAATTCTGACATGAAAGACTGTTTATTAACCCTCTAATTTTTAAAAGAAATTGTTTACGTCTCCTATCCTAAAAGAGCAGGCTGACATGTAATCTTTAGATAACTGTAAATCATTACTATAAATTGTTTTTGATAATTGACAATGCTTTCTGCAATAATTAGTAACATTTGGGGGGTAGGGAGCTGTATACTCAAGAATTATTTGACATTCCCAGGAAGTACCAAAAGAGTAAGTATTTAAACAAGTAAAACAAAGGACCAATATCATAAGAATAATAGATAGCAACCTCTAACATCTGTACATCACTTTGCAACTTCAAAGTCCCTTTTGTGACCACGCATGTGCGTTTCATATATATATACATTATATATATATATATCTTATATATATACAGCATTTAATATATATTCACTATATATTTATATATATATAAAGAATTATATATATATAGCAATCTATATGTCTAGGTTTGCAAATGACTTTGTAAGTAACAATGGCAGAGACCCCCTTCCTTGGGTGCTGACTAACCACTTATACTCACGCGTGATGCCTGAGGAGCTCAGACAGAACCTCCGCATGTCTACAGAGCGTTAACATCAAGACTCTCACACAGGTCCACATCTCTCACAGCCAGCATCAGAGGGGTGAAGCCATGTTGGTTTGGGAAATTTATATCTAGGAACTCTTCAGATGCCTTTATTTTTATTTACTTATTTTTTAACATCTTTATTGGAGTATAATTGCTTTACAATGGTGTGTTAGCTTCCGCTTTTCAGATGTCTTTAAAAACATGAAACTTTATTTCTGTTATGTCTTTACTGCATGTCTCTTAATACTAATCTTTGCATTTTCATTGTTTGGCCAAATTCTCAACTTTAAGTCATTCTTCCTCAATATCTTGAGAGGGAGCTGATTAACTGAAAGAACACAGGCCCGAGAGACAGACAGATCTCTGTTTGAACTTGAACTCCTTAAATTGGTTATTTAACCTCCCTGACAGGGTTATATCAAGGACAGTCTGTTAAAAGTTGATCAAATCACCCTGATGAAATAAGGGACCCCTAGTTAAATAATGAATACTTTTCATCTGGGACATAATCATACTAAAAAATTATTTGGTATTTATCTGAAATTCAAATTTAAATGAGTGTCCTGTATTTTTTTTTTGTTGAGTGTCCTGTATTTTTATTTGCAAAATCTTGCAACCCTATACACTGAACTTCAGGGACTTCAGCTGCAAAGTGGGAATAATAGTGTTTTCCCTGCAGGGTTGTTTTGATGATTGGAGATAGATAGAATATGAAAAGCACTGAGAAGAGTGTTTGCTACATGCACAGTAAACATTTGTGGAATGAATGAATGATTTACAATTACAAGGTAGCTTATTTAACAGTATTTATATAGTCAAATGGATGTGAATATATAGATGTTATATGTTTTTTTAATGAAAGTAAAATTTAATTTGGATAATTCAGAACTGAGAAGCTACTGGAAGGCCAAATTATCCAAATTGTTTATTTTCTAGACCAAAGTAACTCATGAATTTCCATCTCTATTTCACTTTATGCCACGTCAATACAGTCGGTGTCTCTACCCCAGTTTCTCCAGGGACAGACTGGAGATAATGATACTACCTCAGAGGGGTGCTGTGGGAATTAATCAGTTATTATTTTTTTAATCTCTGAAAAGAAACCACTTCTTATATCAATGTTTATTATTAGTTAGAACTAACATGAAAGTTTTGAGCTGAGAATAGTTTTCCAATAGCACAGTAATTTGAGGATCTGTTGATTAAGCTCTGGATCCAGTTACAGGTACCAGTTTTTTAAAACTTAGAGGCTTATCTTGAGGAGTGAAAAATGTGGTTATGAAAACAGACATTGTCCCACTACTGGGAATATACCCTGAGAAAGCCATAATTCAAAAAAAGCCATGTACCAAAATGTTCATTGCAGCTCTATTTACAATAGCCAGGACGTGGAAGCAACCTAAGTGTCCATCAACAGATGAATGGATAAAGAAGATGTGGCACATATATACAATGGAATATTACTCAGCCATAAAAAGGAATGAAACTGAGTTATTTTTAGTGAGGTGGATGGACCTAGAGACTGTCATACAGAGTGAAGTAAGTCAGAAAGAGAAAAACAAATACCGTATGCTAACACATATATATGGAATCTAAAAAAAAAGAAAATGGTCAGAAGAACCTAGAGGTAAGATGGGAATAAAGATGTAAAGATGCAGACCTACTAGAGAATGGACTTAAGTATACGGGGAGGGGGAAGGGTAAGCTGGAACAAAGTGAGAGAGTGGCATGGACATATATACACTACCAAACATAAAACAGATAGCTAGTGGGAAGCAGCCACATAGCACAGGGAGATCAGCTCAGTGCTTTGTACCACCTACACAGGTGGGATAGGGAGGGTGTGAGGGAGGGAGATGCAAGAGGGAAGAGATATGGGAACATATGTATATTTATAACTGATTCACTTTGTTATAAAGCAGAAACTGACACACCATTGTAAAGCAATTATACTCTAATAAAAATGTTAAAAATATATATATATATATGGTGATGGAGCTAACAGATTAAAAAAAAGAAAACAGACATTGAATGACAGCAACAACTGTTGAAAATACCATTAAAATAAAATTTAGGGTCTTACAAAAATATTTCTAAACCTCAGTTTATGATGTATGGCAATTTTAGACTATCGTTTAGTACAACAAAATAAGTTAGAGTCCTTTGGATTTTGTTGTCTGTTTCCTTGAACTCTAGGTGACCAGAATATCTTTCACTTTTTCTTTATCTGTGTCTCTACCATAAGGGAATAGAAGAAACTTTCCTAGCAGCAATTGATTTTCTTTCAGTTGGAAAGTCATGTGATCTGACATTACCTCTGAAGGTAAATGCCAAGAGTAGCCAGTTGCCATTTACCAGTAATTAATGTCCTTGATTATGCATGTGGTTTTGCAAGTTACTTTGGGAAAGAGTCTCTATGGCCAGAAAATCTAAATAAGAAGATCAATACCCTAAAAAGACAGCATGTAAAAATGTATTCTCTTAGCATTTAAAAATGTATTCTCTTAACTTTAATCACAACTAAATATTATGCAAAGCATAGGCTCTCTGATTCCCTTTTCAAGATAAAGATAATACCTGCAAATGGTCCGAAGGGATCTAAACAGCAATCGTACAAATGGCAATGATGTCAAGGGAACGCCTGTGAGCAAGTTGACAGTGGTTCTCCAGGGGTATCCTTGGGAGCACATCATTTCCCAGGGGTGCCACATGACTTCTCCTCGCATCCAGCCGGAAGAAGGTGTAAATAGGCTGCTGCTGTGTTCTTTTATTATTTTGTTTTCCACCCCAAGTGTCCAATTTAATTCTGTTTCTTTCTCATATTTCCTGCCTGAAACTTTCTGGAACTGCATTTGAAAAGAACTTATTTTTCTTTAAAAGGAGTCATACGTAGTCTGTTCCCTTCTCACCCCTCACCCACCCACCTACCCAAAGACAGAAGCAAACATCAGATTAAATGACCAGCAAGAGCTGAAGTTGTTCAAGGTCATCTTGCCATGAACTTTGTAGAAGTTGCATTTGGGGAGCCTGGATTCCATTGATGGCCAAGAGTTGCCTTTGGACATCACAATTAGCCACATGGACCGCAGTTTGATTTCTGTAATTGCAAAGGGTGATATCTACTCCGTTTTCCAGAAGAAATCCAACAACCTGCAACACCACAGCATTCTAATTTAGCCTTTTTGAGTACCAATAGTGTCTTCTGGGTTGGGTAGAAAACTTATTTAGTGGGGCACAGCTCTGATTCATGATATGAGAAAGGAGAATAAGAGAGGCATAAAAATGAAGGATCGATTTGGTTGCAGGTGACTGCTATTGCCTTTTTTTTAATTTGGGAAACAAAAAATCTCCATGATATGGTTAGTTTGGGGATACCTTTTTTTTTTTTTTTTTTTTTTTTTTGCGGTACACGGGCCTCTCACTGTTGTGGCCTCTCCCATTGCGGAGCACAGGCTCCGGACGTGCAGACTCAGCGGCCGTGGCTCACGGGCCCAGCCGCTCCGCGGCATGTGGGATCTTCCCGGACCCGGGCACAAGCCCGTGTCCCCTGCATTGGCAGGCGGACTCTCAACCACTGCACCCCCAGGGAAGCCCCGATCTTGTTACTTTTTAACGTGACATGTTGTTTTTAAGATTTAACCTTATACTTATGTGTACCCCTGGTCGTTTGCTTCTAATGGCTGAATGGTATGCATCCGCCATATTCAATGTCTCTTCCCTTGGTGATGGACATCTAAGTTGCCTCCAACTTCCCACTCCACAAACAACACTGTGGTAAATATCCTTGTTCAGGTCTTGTTATGCACTGTGCAAAAGTTTCACGGAGTGAATGGTTTGAGTTCATTTAATTTCACTAAATACTGCTGGGGTTGTTCTCCAGAATGACTGCACCAGTTTACATTTCCACCAGTAGTGCCTGTCTCTTTCCTTAAAGCTCTTCTAAATGAAGCAGACATTTGGCTGATCGCTTCACTTAATCATCATTATCCTAATCATTAACATTGAGTAAGCAGGGTATTTGGAACTTTAAAAAAAGCTGAGGAGCAAATTATACACTCAGAATCAGGCCACAGAAAAATTTAAAACCAATATACGTGTCTATTCCAGCAAACTGCTTTGCAACTTGGATTTATATACTTATTTTTGAAAACAATATTTGCAGTATCATTTCAGTTAAAAGAAAAGCTTTCAGAAACAAAAGATAATTAAAACCTGTCCTTCAATAAAGATGAAAACTGGATAATCAAATAACTAGACTGGAAATACATATTTATATCACCAGCTCGTCTATAAAGTGGAAATAAAACCCCAAAGATATTTTTTCCCAAGCTTATTACCCCTAGCAATGAAATGACAATGCATGTTATGGAATTGTGGCTTAACTCTTAAGTGAGAGCATTTCAAAAGTAGTATCTACCTCAAAAATAAAAACTAAAATTAATATTTAAACCAACTGCAACTCAAAAGTTATTAAGTTAAATCACTACATTACTGGGCAATGTGGTCTTTTATTTGGTAATCTACTGTCTCATACACTCAGCAATGACTGGAGGAGGAAAATAATAATTGAATTGACATACAGCAGTATCGCTATACATAGGTAGCTCTTTCAATGAGAGTGGACGGACCCACCCTGCTTTTTATTAGTAAGCTCCATTTCCTTTTCTGATCTTCAGTCTGTACATTTCCATCTTAAGTTTTTTCATGAAAAAGCTTTTCTCAATTTTTCTTTTAGGATTGCTTTGATCAACGATTTTTTTAAGCAATAACATTTCATTCCACAGGGTTTGCTGGTTTAGCATCTATTGAAGCCCCATTCTTGTATCTTTAATTGTATGTATGATTAATCTACAATACTTGTAAAACAAAATCTTTTTATTATACTTTACATATGATTTGGAATCTTATGTAATTAAGACTTAAAGCAATGGGAGTCTCCTTTTATGTTAAGAAAATATAGCCAAGAACACATACAATACTGAGTGGCACAAGAAGGTTTAAACCATGTGAAGTTAACACATATATAGGTGATTAAACTAAAATGAAAGATTGTTGCTGGGTATAATTCAGTGGACATAAGTTTTGTTTTTTTTTTTTTTTGCGGTACGCAGACCTGTCACTGCTGCGGCCTTTCCGTTGCGGAGCACAGGCTCCGGACGCGCAGGCTCAGCAGCCATGGCTCACAGGCCCAGCCACCCCGCGGCATGTGGGATCTTCCCAGACCGGGGCACGAACCCGTGTCCCCTGCATCGGCAGGCGGACTCTCAACCACTGCGCCACCTGGGAAGCCCAACATAAGGGTTTTTATATACTTTTCTTGTCCTTCCCCGTTTAGCCTACTGGTTTAGAGACATTTATATAAAGTATTGCATGGGATTGTTTCAATATCTGAAAAGTCAAAAATAGCTTATTATAACGACTCTAAGGATATAATTATTTGAGATTAGGACACAGTTTCCTCTATCAGTTTACCTGATGTTCCTCCTTTGGGACATCCTTGGGGAGAAAAAAGAAAAAGTTGCAACATTTGGTATTATCCAAAATGTGATGAAAAGTGGAGATTTGGCTTACCTGTGGTATGTTTTGCAGAGGAAGTTGGTACACTGTTGAAGAAACACCAAGCCAAACAGCAGTCAACATCATTCTAATTCATCGTGGCACTGATTTCTGGGACAGCTGTCAACCCACACTTCAACAAGGGATCCATTTAAAAGCAGCATAGATATCGATTTTTTTCTTTGATTATTTTCCAGTGGTTCACAGCTCACAGTACTTGGAAAAAAAGATATTTAAAGCTGGTTCTGCGTGTACAAACCCTTCAGTTAGCTGCAGGGACTGCTTAGTTTACGGCCTGTCACCTGGGCAACCATCCACTGTGCATTTAGCTTGGAGATTTGAAAGCAGTACAATTTCATTCAAGAAGGAAAACAAGTGTGTACACTCTTCGAAGTTGCTGTTTAGATGTTTAAAAGAGTTCGACCCCTATGGACTTTCACAGTTGGCACAATTGCCATTATCACCTTATCCACTGAGATTTTTTCCAGGAAAGCTGTACCTTTATAATTGCTGTAATGTGCCAAAAGGGCCCCTTTCCAAATCTGAATATGGGTTACAGAGTGAGAATCCCAGATTACCCCCAAAGTCGTTGTATTCTTAGAGTCATGCTTGAGAAAGCACTAGTTCTCACTTATGTGAGAACATATTTCTTGTCTAGACTTGTGCTATTTCAGAGCGAAAGCTTCAGTAAATGGACTGGATTTTTGTCTGAGTCATAAATGGTAATAAATCCAGCTGAAAGAGACTTTAAACTGTGGTCTACAAAAACATACTCATGAGGAAGTAGACTCAGGGCACTCCAAAAAATAAGGTCACCTGGCATCCCTGTGCCGCCAAATTCTTTTCCACCACTTACTGAAGGATGCAGGGGTTTCTCTTCTAAAGATGTACTTAACACTACATATATTCAACTGAAAAGGATTTAAATATTTTATCATAACAACAACTAACATTTATTAAATGCTTCCTAGGTTCGTCTTTTACATGAATGATGTCATTGAACCCTCACAACAACTCTATGGAATAGATACTATAATCACCATCTTTCCCATGTTACAGATGAGGACAATGAGGCTTAGACATTTTAAGCTAACAAATGGTAGAGCCTGGGATTAAATCTAAACAGCCTGGGGCTTCTCTGGTGGCGCAGTGGTTGAGAGTCCGCCTGCCGATGCAGGGGACACGGGTTTGTGCCCCGGTCCGGGAAGATCCCACGTGCCGCGGAGCGGCTGGGCTCGTGAGCCATGGCCGCCGAGCCTGCGCGTCCGGAGCCTGTGCTTCGCAACGGAAGAGGCCACAACAGTGAGAGGCCCGTGTACCGCAAAAAAAAAAAAAAAATCTAAACAGCCTGACCACCATGTTGAAATATTCACCACTTTTACTAAGCTAACATGCAACACACACACACACACACACACACACACATTTACACACTCGCTCACACACACTTCTCCAGTGAGTGAACACGACAGGGTAAAAACCACTCAGAGATTGCTAGGTTTCTGTATACTCTTTCATCAACCAATTCAGCCTGACGCAGATTGACACGAATCCAAGTACAAAGCAGTTTGTTACTGTTTTACTTCCTACATCCTACCTTGTTTCTACTCCCAGGAGGAATAGTACTCTCTCTTAGCTTTTATGTCAAGAGAAAGTTACAAGTACTGTAGTTTCCGATGTTTAGCACTTCAGCAGCGTTACCCTTGGGTTCAGGATGGTCTGCAATCCATGAATCTTTCACTTGGTTCCCCAAAGAGTAATCCTCCTCCTGTGTCTCGTTTTGAGAAATAGTCATTCATTCAAATCATGTTTTTTCAAGAAACTCAGGTTTTCAGAAAAGTGATGAGACAAACATGCAAAACTAGGGCAGTATTAGGTGATAAGGCCACCAGAGAGCTGTGTAAAATGCTCTAAGGAAGCGCGGGAGAGGAGTGTCTAACTTTTGGAGATATACCATGTTCAGAATTAGGAGGCTTGATGTTGTAAAGACATAAATTCTTCTAGAAGTGTCACAATCAAAATCATAAAGTTATTTGGGGAGCATTAACAAGCTGATTTTAAAATTTATATGAAAATTTAAAGGGCCCTAAATAATGAAGATACCCATAAAGGGGAATAAGGTGCTATTTGAATGGAATAGCAGAGAGATCCCATAAACACACCCATACATACATGGTATACACACTTGGTATGCAACCGGGGTAGCATTGCAAATAGTGGGAAAAACATGATCTGTTCAATAATGTGGAGCCAATGCGGTACCCATATGGGAAAAATAGATCTTCTCCTCACACTATATGCAGAAATAAATTCCATTACTTCAAGACCTATCTGTGAAAGGTAATACTAAAATGCTTTTAAAGGGACTTCCCTAGCGGTCCAGTGGTTAAGGCTCCACACTTCCACTGCAGGGAGCGTGGGCTTGATCCCTGGTCGGGGAGCTAACATCCTACATGCCCCGTGGTGCGGCCAAAATAAAATAAAATAAAAATACTTCCAGAATAGATTATAGTAGAATATCTTCATGAGCTCACACTAGGGCAAGATTTCTTTTTTGGGGCGGGGGGAGAAGATTTCTTAAAAAAGACACAAAGTACAGTAACCATAAAATAAAGTATTGAAATTTTGACTACATTAAAAGTAAGAACTTCTGTTCATAGAAAGACACCATTAAATGAGTGTGACAGGCACAGATGTGCCACTCAGAGCCCCCTTCAAGAAATGACTTGCTGCCCAGCTGCAAGTAGTGTGGTTTGATGACTGCCTCCAGCTATTAGCTTAGTCACGTTTGCCTAGCTGTGGAGCCAAGGTCATGCTATTCTTGAGGTGGTCCCCAGGCAAAAACTGACCAGTGATAGTCAAGGTCACTCTCCTCTTGGGGAGGTCCCTGGCCAACGACTAACTGAACTCGGCAGTGGTACAAGGGGCTTGTCATTTCTGCCCAACGGAACACTCATATAATGGAATATTTCTGTCCCAGTGCTCCCCGTGGGCTGGCAGAGACTCTCTGAGGTTGGAATTTTTGTCTGATGGCAATCCCTGCCCAACCTTACCTCCTCCCTTGTCCTTCACAGGTGTTACTCCTCAGTAAAATCTTTTTCACTTTCAATTCCAGCTCAGTGTCTGCTTTGCAGAGCACCAATTTGCCAAAGCTAACAGGCAAGTCACAGAGTGGGAGAGATATTTGCTGCCTATATAAACAATATTGGGGTCATGCATAGAATATATAAATAAATTCTAGATGTCAATAAATGACAGACAGCCCTATAAAAATAATTTTAAAACTCAATTTTCCACTTTCACACACACACAAAGGATATCCAAACGGCCAATAAGCAAACAAAAAAGTGCTTAACCTAAACAGCAATAGGGAACTGCCAATTAAGATCACAGTGGAGGGCTTCTCTGGTGGCACAGCGGTTGAGCGTCCACCTACTGAAGCAGGGGACACAGTTCGTGCCCCGGTCCGGGAAAATCCCACATGCCGTGGAACAGCTAGGCCCGTGAGCCATGGCCGCTGAGCCTGCGCGTCTGGAGCCTGTGTTCTGCAACGGGAGAGACCACAACAATGAGAGGACCACATTCTGCAAAAAAAAAAAAAAAAATTATCACAGTGAAATACTCCGTACACCCATTGGAATTGCAAAAATTTTGTAAATCTGAAAATTCCAAGTGTTGGTGTGGATAAAGAGCAATGAGGATTCTCATAAACTGCTGGTGGGAATATAATTTGCTAAACCACTTTGAAACACCAGCATTATCTAGTAATGTTGATAACACACTTATCCCATAACCTAGCAAATCCACTCCTAGTATCTCTCACAAATATATACCAGGGCACAGGTACAGGAATATTTGCAGCAGTATTACTCACCAAAACCTGAAAACAATCTAAATGCCCATAAGTAGTTGAAGAGATAAATAAATTGTGTTATATTCATATGAAGGAATACCACATAGCAATAGAATAAATGAATTACTACTATGCATAGCAGTGTAGATGAATCTCGAAAGCACGATGTTGAACAAAAGAAGTAAAATACACGTAGAAAAATAGAATGATTCTATTTAAGGCAGGCAGCACTAAAATATATTGTTTATGGATAGAATTTTATTACAGGTAATAAAACCACAAAGATTAACAAGGAAATCACCCCACAAAAGTCAGGATAATACTTGTGTCTATAGTGAGGTGGGTCTATAATTGATAGGGGGCACATGAATGCTGGAAATATTCTATTTCTATTTCATCTGGTTGATATGTGGATGTTTGGTTTATGAAATAGTAAGAAAACTAATGAAATTTTTCTTACAATTACAGAAGATACACAGGAGCTGAGACCTGGCGGATGAGAATGAACAGGTCATACAAGAGCCTGTGGAAGAGCATTCCACAGAGAGGGTGTTGCCAGTGCAAAAGGCTAGGGAAAGGGAAGAACTTGAAGCTCTGTTCAAAAAACTAAATGGAGGTTGTGACTCAAGCACAATTGATTAAAGCAGAAAGTGGTAGTGTATGAGGATTGCATAGCAGGGTAATGCCGGACCATGCAGGTCACAGTGAGGAGTTTGAATTTTATTCCAAGGGCAATATAAAGCCATTGAGTTTTTAAAATTAATTAATTAATTAATTTTTATTTTGGGCTGTGTTGGGTCTTCATTGCTGTGTGCAGGCGTTCTCTAGTTGCAGCAAGCGGGGGGCTACTCTTCGTTGTGGTGCGCAGGCTTCTCACTGCGGTGGCTTCTCTTGTTGTGGAGGACAGGCTTTAGGTGTGCAGGCCTCAGTAGTTGTGGCTCACAGACTTTAAAGTGCAGGCTCAGTGGTTGTGGCGCCCGGGCTTAGTTGCTCTGAGGCATGTGGGATCTTCCCGGACCAGGGCTCGAACCCGTGTCCGCTGCATTGGCAGGCGGATTCTTAACCACTGTGCCACCAGGGAAGCCCCCATTGATGGGTTTTAAACAGGAAACTGGCATGGTCTGCTTTCCTTTTTTTTCAGAAGGTCATTCTGGTTGATGTATGGAAAACGAATTGGAGGATGGATCCACTTCTAGAAATGGTAAAATAGCTCCTGTTGGGATAGGAAGGGATCAAGGAAGACTATTAAATTTGGGGCTCAAGCAAATGTAAAAATGGGATCTCATTTATCAAGATGTAGAGAGTGGGAGAGGAACATTTGGGGCAAAAAAATCAAGAATTGTTTTTTAGACCTACTTAAGTTTGAGATGTTTGTTAATCTTCTAAAAATTGTTATAAGTAAGGCAGCTGGATGCAGAAGTCTGCAGTTCAGGGGCTGCTTTTTGGCTAGGAGATAAAAATTTCAGGGTCATCTACATATAGATGACATAAGATCACATTTGAAGGTCAATGGTTTGGACCCTTTATTCTTTTCTAATGTAATCATAAAGGCTATACATTTTGGGAACTCCCTAGTGGTCTAGTGGTTAGGACTTGGTGCTTTCACAAAAAAAATAAGAAAAAAAGGCTATACATTTCCCTCTAGGCACTGCTTTTGCTGTATCCCACAAATTTTGATATGCTGTATTTTCATTGTCATTCATTTCAAAATATGTTTAAATTTCTCTGATGATGATTTGTTCTTTGATACCTGGCTTTCTTATAAGTGTGTTGTATAATTTCCAAAGAGTTGAGAGTCGTCTATATATGGATGTAAGGTTAAACTACCTGAACGTGTACCTGAAAGAAAAGGAGGGCCCACTCATTCATTCATTCAACATCATATATTGAATGTCTTTTTTTGTGAAAAGCTTTATTCTAAGCACTGGAGAAATGCCAGATAAACAAGATAGTAGGATAAATGAATACATAATCAAGGTATTATACCATCAAATTGTTATAAATGCCATGAAGAAAATTAAAGTGATAGAGACTGATAGTTGTGGGTAAGAGAGTGTTTGTTTTATTAGATTGTATGCTCATGGAAGGTCTCCATTACAGGTAAACATTTGATCTATTACCTGAATGAAGAGAAGCAGCCAGTCTATTGTAGAGTGGGTGGCAGAGCATTCTAGGCAGTGGGAATAGCTGGTACAAATGTCCTAACGTATACATAAATATAACATGTTAAAGTTACAGGAAGAAGGAAGATGGTGAAGGTATTAGAATTGAGATTGGAGAGGTATGTAGGGGCCAGATCTTGAAGGACCTCATAGACATAGTAAGGAGTTTGATTTATTCCAAGTGAAATATAAAACCATCAGAGCATTTTCCTCAAGGGAGTGACAAGGTCTGATTTGGTTTTTATAAAAAATCGTATCAATAGTTCTACAGAGAAAAGATTGTAGGGTGCAGCAGTGGAAGTCAGAGGTGAATGTAAAAGCAGCTGGTGCTTGGTTTACCATAAGTAAACCCAGGGAGTGGAAGCTTTGAAGGCAAAGAATATAACTATAAGAGTGCTCTTGGTTGAAGGACATTCTTATGAGTATATTTTTGTAAAAACTAAGGCAGAGTGAAATAAAAGGCCTTGGGAAATGACTGCTTGCGTGAGGTTTCTATTACTTCTTTGGCACAAAGAAAGCAATTTGGAATAACATTTTTATAGGCTATGATTAAAGATGCTCAGAACCAAACTTCTAATACTTCTATTTCCTCACCACTGGCCACCTCTGATCATGGTTAAATATGGAAAAACTACAGGCTTACTTTTTTCTCTTTCCCACTACAGAGAATCTGGTAGTGTTTGGGAAGACGTACACGTATGGGGCCTATTCCTTTTTTTGTTTTAAATAAATACATTTATTTATTTTTGGCTGCATTGGGTCTTCGTTGCTGTGCAGGGTCTTTCTCTAGTTGTGGCGAGCGGGGGCTACTCTTCATTGTGGTGTGCAGGCTTCTCACTGTGGTGGCTTCTCTGTTGCAGAGCATGGGCTCTAGGTGCATGGGCTTCAGGAACTGTGACACGTGGGCTTGGTACTTGTGGCTCTAGAGCACAGGCTCAGTAGTTGTAGCACACGGGCTTAGTTGCTCCGTGGCATGTGGAATCTTCCCGGACCAGGGCTCGAACCCGTGTGCCCTGCACTGGCAGGCGGATTCTCAATCACTGCACTGCCAGGTAAGTCCAGGCCTATTTACTATTTATTGAATATTTAAGTATTAAGCAGGAAGATGTTAAGACAGCTGGCCTGTCATCAATTTCTCTCCTATTACTGGGAGTGGAGAGGTCAACATACTCTTAGACAAAGAAAGAAAGTAGATGACCCAGTATTGTAAACATGACAATAACTGAACCTCTTGGAAGATACATGGTTATTTGCTAAGAGGAGCATCCTTGTTCGTGGAATGATCTTTACACGATATCCCTACTTCTTTAGGATTGCTTGTGGTGAATCTATGAATTTAAGGAACATGGCTTCCTGAAAAATGTTACAAAACCATTCAGCTATATGCCCATAAAATGGAAATGTTTCATTACAGAGAGCTTATGTCTTACATGGGAAGAAAGGACCTGGGAGCTCGCCTCAGTTTCTCAGACCTTCCTTTGCTTTGCCTGTTCCTGTTGATTGATTATATTCCTGAAATTATTCATAAAGCTTGATACTGGAAGAGATCTTAGATTTGCATGAGTCTGATTTGACAATATGATCCTTCGTGTTACACACACACACACACACACACACACACACACACACACACATATTCAGCTACTGGATGCAGTTATCTTTGAAACATGCCTTTTGAGTTCCCACCTGTAGGTGACATCAAACACTGATATTTTGAGACAGAAGAGCAGAAAAGTTAAAACAATAAGCAAAGATTCTGGGGACAGCAAGGAGCCCTAGAAGAGGAGTCAGGATTACTGAGCTCTCTTCTTTAATGTTATCTAGCTGTGTGACTTGGGCTTAGTTTTCCTATTTATATATTGAAAGGGTTGTGTAATATGATTTCAGAAACCACCTCTGGTTCTAAAAATTTGGGAATCCAAAACAGAAAGTAAGAAAAACAATTTCATTGTATGAGAAAAACCAAGAAATGAGGGACTTCCCTGGTGGCGCAGTGGTTAAGAATACGCCTGCCAATGCAGGGCACATGGGTTCGAGCCCTGGTCCGGGAAGATCCCACATGCCGCGGAGCAACTAAGCCCCTGTGCCACAACTACTGAGTCTGCGAGCCACAACTACTGAGCCCGTGAGCCACAACTACTGAGCCCGCGAGCCACAACTACTGAAGCCCGTGCACCTAGGGCCTGTGCTCCACAGCAAGAGAAGCCACTGTAATGAGAAGCCTGTGCACTGCAACAAAGAGTAGTCCCTGCTCGCCGCAACTAGAGAAAGCCCACGCACACAGCAACAAATACCCAACGCAGCCAGAAGTAAATAAATTAATTAATTAATTAATAAAAACAAACCAAAAAAAACCCAAGAAATGAGAAATAACACTGGGATCAAGCCTCCCTCTGGTGGTCACCGCATTCAAAAGCCTGCCCTCATTCAGCCATATCCTCAGGGCCTTTGTATTCCCAGGTTCTTCTTGCCTCTCAGATCCAATATGTACCCCTCCAATCCACTTTATTCTCCTGTCATTTTGTACTTCTATTATGACAGAGGCAGCCTTGTTTTAGAGTTATTTTAATCTCTCCATCAGATTCTAGTTTCTAGAGGACAAGGAATGTGTTTTAATTATCTTTGTTTCTCCTATTGTGTTTATGTGTTTTACCCATAGCAAGTTCTTGGTGACTATTTCTCGAACTGAATATATGCCCAGAAGAGCGAAAAAACTGAAGAATTTTATGTAGTGGCACATTGCTTACTATAGGCACTTTGCTTACTCAAGTTCTCAGTAGAGCTATGTTTTTTGTTTGTTTGTTTGTTTGTTTTTATTACATTCTGGCGAGGTAGAGAGGAGGAGAAAGAATCTCAGTGAGCAGTAGTAGCAAATGAGATGCTGTAAGGTGGGGGGGACTTGAAAAGGACAACAGTTAAAGTTTTGAATCCAATGTTAGCTATAAGAATGCATTAATGAATAATTGAAAAAATCTGGGCAACCCCAATGTATTGAGTAGGAAAGGATTAAAGGATTTTAAAGTTCTAAAAAGAGCTCTTCTGCTGAGGCAGCAGTGGTTTGGATGTGAGCTACCTCTTCTGCATGTTAAGCACGACCTCTTTGTCCCCTGCAGCACAGTTGTAGAAATAGGTGGAAGCCTCTTCAGGAAGCCCATGAAGGGGGCTGTTAAGGAATACACTTTTCCTAGGAACACTTTCTCCCAAATCTCTTCTTTTCCACTTAAAAGGTGGTGGAGGGAGTGGAGGGTTGGGGGGTTGGTGAAGGAAAGGAAGGAAGATAAACTGGGCATCTTGGTAGATGGAGAAGAGAGACAAAGGAGATCACTGAGGTCCAAGGGGTGTAATAGTCTAGAGAAATTTGACAGAGAGAGACCAGGGTTTTCTGTGATGCTGAATGCAGGGGGTGGTGGTATTTTCGTTAACTAAGGTGTTTTGTTTTACAGCCCAGAAAGAGAATGTGAGCAGGGACAACTCCGGTTCTATGAGATGAAGCCAAAAATGACATTCCTTAAAGCCTTGGCAACAAAATATGGTTTAATGTCAGCTTCATCTGGACAGATTTTATAAAAGACACAGAGTCTGGGATGAAAAACAAGTGAAAGATTTGAAATCACTCTTTATAGGGGAAGGATATGAATGGCCAACAAATGCATGTAAAATTGTTTAACCTCACCAGGGATCAAGGAAATGCAGATCAAACCACTTTTTGTTCAGCATGCTGGCAAAATTTTAAAAGATGCCTGATATTAAATGTGTGGGGAAATGACTATTCTTTTACACTCTTAGTGGGTATATAAATTAATAATGCTCTTTTTGGACATTGCAATCTGGTGCTATCTATTACATTTTAAAATGTACGTACTCTTTAACCCAGCATTTCCATTTCTCACTATCCACCCTAGAGTAATTCTCACACATGTTCACAAAGATGTAGGTATAATGAATTTTTACCCGAGGTTTTTTTTTTTTTTTTGGAGCTCTTTTATCATGGAAAATTTCAAACATGCAAAGTAAACAGTAGTAGTATAATGAGCCCCCATGCACTTGTCACCCATCTAAGGATGTTATTAATAGCTTAAAGTAGTAAATAGTCTACATGTCAAGTCATGGGAGAAAATTAAATAAAAAGTAGTACATCCATACTTTGAATTTTGGAATGCTTTGCAGCAGTATGAAAAAGGTGGAAAGAGCTTTATATAACTTTCTAAATGGGTTCCAACATATAGCTAAGTAAAAAAAACTGAGTTGCCAAATAACCCACATAGTATGATACTGGTAGGTTGAAGAGGTTCAGAGCACATGCTCAGGAGCCAGCCCTACCACTTAGGAAGTGTGTGACTTGGGCAAGTTACCTGTTCTCTTTCTGCTTCAGTTTCCTCATCTGTAAAGTAAGGATGAATGAAAATAATAGTATCTACCTCATAGGGTAATTGTGAGAATGTTTGGCATGCATTAAGTACTAGACATTCTTACTTGTACAAAAAATTGATCAAAAGAAGGTAAAACTCTGTATTTTATATATACAAATATTTATGTAAAAGCATAGGAAAGATTCTGAAATTATTCACACTTAACTGGTATTAGTGATTTTATCTTGGGGGTATGGGAATTGAGAGGACGGTCAAGGAGGCCATTTGTTTTATGTATATCATTTGACCCTTTTACTATGAGAAGACATTCCTATTACTTGTATAATGCTTAGACAAATTAAACAATTCCCAGGCTCTACCTTTGGAGATAAATAGTGATTTAAATATTTCTTACTTGGAAGTATATTGCAGTATATAGATGGACAAAAGCAAAGAGCAGGGATAAATGGAAGATATAAGATTCACTGCAGCAGAACTGCAGAAGCAGTTGAGATGGAAATTAGTCCATCTAGTCTCATTATAAACTAGACTGAAGTGGACGGTGAAAGGGATTTGAGGAGCGGATCTGAAGAGCACATAAGCACACATTTGGAGATATTATTAATGTAAATGTAGTTAGTGGGACTTACTAATATTTTGCATTTATTCATCATCTGTGGCTAGAATAGTTCTTATCCCTCACAAGGAAAGACTGGAGATTAAATAAGAATATGCCTGTGTAAAATATGGTAATGGTCCATATATACCCAACACCCGTAGAAGAATATGCTTATTCTGTAAACTTGTACATAATTCTTATGATTCTTTTTTTTTTTTTTTTTTTTTTGTGGTACACAGGCCTCTCACTGTTGTGGCCTCTCCCGTTGTGGAGCACAGGCTCCGGACGCGCAGGCTCAGCGGCCATGGCTCACGGGCCCAGCCGCTCCGCGGCATGTGGGATCTTCCCGGACCGGGGCACGAACCTGTGTCCCCTGAATCGGCAGGAGGACTCTCAACCACTGCACCACCAGGGAAGCCCTCTTATGATTCTTTTTAATTAATTCTTTTGTTTTCCACATTCTGAGTTCAAAAATACATTAACCTTAAAATATTTTAAATAGAAAAACATTAACTTGGGCAAACTAAATCAACCTGGCAACAGGTAGTGTCCTTGCTGGATCTACCAGATGAGAAGTTAAGTTACAACTTTAGGAATTAGAACTAGCTGTTCTTGACTTATTATCATCTAGAAGGACTTCAATTAATTTATACTTGAAACTTCCTAAAGGCAGGCACCTTGTTTTTAAGTTTTCATTTCCCATTTTCTAAAACAGCACCAGGCACCTAACAGCTGCTTTTAACAGGTGTTTATTGAATGAAGGAAGGAGTGAATGAATGGTGAGTGAAGGAAGGTTTAAATCACTTCTCCTGAAATTCTCTGGAGATTCCTGCCTTGGTGAGTGTACCTCTTTCTAGTTCAAGAAATAGTGGACTACTTATTTAGGATATATGATATTGTGTGTGTGTGTGTTCAGAAAGGTCACTTGATTATTTTCCCACTACTAATTTTACAAAGAGCTTTAAGAAGTTGGATAATCATCATGCATCCCTTTCTAAATCATATTATAGTTCTTCATGTCTTATCTCAGACTGTGGACACCTTGAGGGCAGGGATTATTATTCTTTGAATCACTCCTTATAATTGACCATGACATGCCATGACAGTGGCTACTTGATAAATATTATTGAATTAATGAATGAATAAATGCTGACAATTTTCATAACTTTGATTTAGAGAATTTCTCATATTCTGTTCTCATATTGTGTCTTCCTCTTCCAGCTGTACCTTCTATTGCAACTGGTCTCACAGCTGTAATGTTGAAAATTCCTGATTCTCTTTGCACTGAGGGCATCAAGGCAGGTGAGGATGGTGTAATCCCACAGCTGTTGCTTCTCTCACTAAGACCTAATTAAACTGTGATGCCCCTACATTCCTCTGGGGACTAAGCCTAGGGTGACTTTTCCAGGCTTCTAATCTCTTAAATTGCCTATGCGTCAAAATTCTCCCCGGGGCCATTATTGGTAACACCTTGAAATAAGTGAAAGTTAAGCCACAGAGGGAGTACACTTGCATGGAAAAGCCCTTACCTTTGGACTTGTAGCAAAATAGCTCTTAATACTGAAGAAACAAAATCTTTTCTGCTTTGTGAACCAGTGAAAATCTAATAAAAGCGTGTCTCTCCAGAGTACTTTACATTATTAGCATCCTGGCTTCACACTTCACTTTAACAAATAACTTATTTTAAAAGTTTCTCCAGGGAGGAGATAAGGAACCAAAAATATCTTGGAAGAAAACTTTACCTAGCAACCTGATCAGGCTGTTTCATACAGTTTCTGAAATTTAACCTCATGCAGCAAAGTGTTTGTGGCTTTTTTAGTTTCTGATTTTGGTATGTACAGAAACTTCTTCATGGTTAAGCAAGCAGGGAAAAAGAGTAGTGCCTTACACGTGAGTAGCACTTTATGGCTTTCATTATATAAAGCATTCATTATAATTGCTACTATCATAATTGATCACTTACTACAGGACATTGTGCTAACCATTCTACATATGTACAGAGAACTTAATCTTTGCCACAGTCCTATGCGGTAAAGGAGTATTACAAATCCTATTTTACTAATGAAGAAACTGAGGTTTAGAGGAGTTATGTAATTTGCCCAATGTCATATAGTTAGTAAATGGCTGAACCTGGATTTGTTTGACCTTAAAACCTGCAAACTTATTTCACTTGGAGAGAACCTTAAAAAGTTTTACGTGAACAGCTCTTTTCCTTTCATATGTACCACTGTCCCAATGTCTATGTCTGTCTCCAGCTTTTTCCTCCCTTCTTTCCGTTCTCAAGAAAAGCCAACCTCACAACATATCCTTTCCCTCCTGCTACATGTGCTCCGAATTCCTGGTACCACCTTGCTCCACAACTCCAGGCAGCGCTGTCCACAAGGTGCTTTCTGTGGGTGGCACCTCCTGAAGCAAGACTTCAGCATGCCATGTGAATGCTGCCGCCTGGGGTTGTGTGACTGCCAGCTCTGTGGATTTCCTGCCTCTCACTTTATGAAGAACTTCAGTCTTGCATCTCCCCTCCATCATCAATCTCTCTCTCATGCTCCTAGATTATTCGAATCAGCATACAAACATAGCCACTATCCTCTACCTTAAAGACAAACAAAACCCAAGAAACAACAGCAACAATCACCCTTGACCTTATATTCCTCTTTCACCTGCTTTATCAACAGCAATCAATTTTTTTTTTTTTTTTTTTTTGCGTTATGTGGGCCTCTCACCGTCGTGGCCTCTCTAGTTGCGGAGCAGAGGCTCCGGACGTGCTGGCCCAGCGGCCATGGCTCACGGGCCCAGCCGCTCCGCGGCATGTGGGATCCTCCCGGACCGGGGCACGAACCCGTGTCCCCTGCATCGGCAGGCGGACTCTCAACCACTGCGCCACCAGGTAAGCCCAATCAATATATTTTAAAAAAATATTTACTTATTTATTTATTTGGCTGCGCCTGGTCTTTAGTTGCAGCATGCGAGCTCTTAGTTGCAGCATGCGGGATCTAGTTCCCTGACCAGGGATCAAACCTGCGACCCCTGCATTGGGAGCACAGAGTCTTAACCACTGGACCACCAGAGAAGTCCTAGCAGCAGTCAATATTTACCATCCCGAAACATTCTCCTTTCTCGAGTTCTATGCCATTACTCTTTCCGTGTTTTCCTATTTCTCTACCCACTCCTTTCCTCTCTCACTATATACTTTCCTTTATCCATTCTCTAAATACAAAATTTCTTCAAGCTTTTTATGAGGCTCCTCTTCTTCTTTCTATATTCTCTTAAGTCTTCTCATCTGTTCTTGTGATTTAAAATACTCCCAAGTGCATATCTTTACCCCAGATCTTGCCTCTGAGTTCTATTCTTACACCCAATGTTCTCCTTTACAGCTCCCCTTGAATATCTTACAAGCATGTCAAACTTAATGCTTCCCAAACCAAACTCTAACTTTCTTGCTCCTTCCCATCTTCATCTCAGAAAATGGCATCATCCTCACACAGTTGCTTAGGCCAGAATCTTGCAAAATATCTTTGATTCCTACCTTTCCCTTATCCCTGCATTTAATCCATCATCAAGTCCTGTCTATTGTTTCTCCAAAATACATATCAAATCAGTTTACCTTGTCTGCTGACCCCCCTAGTCAAAGCCTCCACACCATCTCTCTTTGGATGCTTTAATAGTCACGAGCTGTTCCTATTTCTTCTTTTGTTCCCCTCC
This sequence comes from Tursiops truncatus, assembly GCF_011762595.2. NCBI lineage: Eukaryota > Metazoa > Chordata > Mammalia > Artiodactyla > Delphinidae > Tursiops > Tursiops truncatus. Next base: position 93,888,901 of record NC_047040.1, on the reverse strand, counting down.
CCAATCCGTTCCTGTAGCATCCAGATTTTTGCAAAATGTAAATTGGATCACAATACTCTCTTGCTTAAAACATTTTAGTGAGGTCCATTGTGCTTCACATAAGGGCCATACAGAAGGCCCTATACGGTCTGGCACATGCCTACCTCTCCAACTTCATTGCAACCACTGTGCTCTAAGTGTCCTCTTTCAGTTCACTAGACAGATCAGACTTTCCTACGTTTAAGCCTCTGGATATGCTATTCTCTGTCCTTAAAAGTCTTCCCTGCCCCCAACCTGGCTGCCTCCACCTTATCCTTCAGCTGGCCCCCAAGATTCTTCTTGTGAAGGTCACCAATGACCTCCACGTTGCTAACAGTGATACTGATACATGTAGCATCTCCTCTTTCTGTTTGTGCAGTAATTTCCAGTTTCCCTACTTGATCTTGAGTTCCTTGAAATCAGGGATTGTATCTGCCGTATGTCTTCATTTCCCTGCCGTCTACCATAATGGTTGGCTTATAGTAGGTATTTAATAAATGCTTATAAATGAATGAAGGTGGAAGTTCAGACCTCTTGGGAAAGATTGCTGCAGTAGTAACCCCCAACTCCCACTAGTGTAGTGAACAGAAACTAGAAAGAATATTAAGAGACAGGGATTCAAGTCTTGGCACTGGCAATAATTATCAAATTCTTCTGACCTAATTTAACTCATCTGCATCATCTACATCACTAAATTTTTGATATCTCTTGCTCTTAAGATTAAAAATTTTAATTGCTAAAGCTGTATTTCTGAGTCCTCTACCCACGAATCCCTTCTTGTGAGTTGCAGAAAATCAATAAATGAGATTTAATTTTTAAAAAACTTTAAAAAAATTTAATTTTTAAATTTATTTATTTTTTGCTGCATTGGGTCTTTGTTGCCATGCATGGGCTTTCCCTAGTTGTGGCGAGCGGGGGATACTCTTTGTTGAGGTGCATGGGCTTCTCATTGGGGTGGCTTCTCTTCTTGAACTGCATGGGCTCTAGGACTGCAGGCTTCAGTAGTTGTGGCACACGGGCTCAGTACTTGTGGCTTGTGGGCTCTAGAGTGCAGGCTCAGTAGTTGTGGCGCATGGGCTTAGTTGCTCCATGGCACGTGGGATCTTCCTGGACCAGGGATCGAACCCGTGTCCCCTGCATTGGCAGGCGGATTCTTAACCACTGCACCACCAGGGAAGCCCTTTAAAAAACTTTTAAAAAGCTTTTAATTACGAAAAATTTCAGGCCTAACAGAAGTAGGGGATAGTATAAATACCCAGGTAACCATCAGCAGCTTAAACAATAATCCACTCATGGCTAATCTTGTTTTATTTCTAGCTCTATCCACTCCTCCCTCCCCTCATTTTGAAACAAATCCTGGACATGGTATGATTTCCTCTGTAAATATTTTAGAATGTATGAGATATAATTACTAAATGCTAGCTGGCACTCCTTCTGTTCCTCAGTGACTTAAAAAGTGTTGTGTTCATTGCACAGCATGTTGCTTTCCTCAGAAACCAGATAAATAGCATAATGATTTTATTTGATGACTTACCCAAACTAAACTCTCTGAGGGGTAGGGGTAAGGGAGGGTGGATATTATGGCATCTAGCTCAGTGCCTTGCAATCAATCAACAGAGGTGGAAAGAAAAACAGAAACACAAGCGATGTGTTTTAGGTTTTTTAATACACTGGTACCCACATGGGTCTAGGGCCTTGTCTTACCTCTTTGCTTCTGTTCCTTTCCTGAATTCATTGCTCTACAGGAAAATTTTAAATTGTATTAAATCAGCCAAAGAACGGGGACTTGAGGGCAGAGTAAATTCTTCCTCCTCAGGAACAAAAAACATTAAAAAAGAAAAATCAAATGATTTCAACCTGAGATTTTTCCTAGCGGGACTCCGAAGGCGGGGCTGCGCGGAGGCCCCGCCCTTCCCCTCCCCGCCTCCGCCAGCTCTCGGCTCTCCTCCCCGCCGCCGCCCCCCGCCCTCCGGCTCTTCTTCCCGGCAGCCCTAGCGCCCGCTTCGGCGCTCTTCAAGATGGCGGCCGACAGTGAGGTGAGGTGTTTACTCCCTCCGTATTCCTCTCTCTGTATAAGTTTGCTCCTCCGTGTCAGCGCCCCGGAGCTCAATCTCTTTCTTTCCTTTCACTTCCCACAGCCCGAGTCCGAGGTATTTGAGATCACGGACTTCACCACTGCCTCGGAATGGGAAAGGTGAGTGAGTCGTTATCATTGGTTACCAGCACTTTGGGACCCGGCGTCTCCCGCCGCTACTCCCCCAGCATAGACTCCCCCAACCCAGGCGCCACTTCTGCGGGAAAAGTAAGACCCGTGGGTGTCCGGGTCTCCGCCTCCTCGCTGCTGTGGTCGGCCGCAAGCCTCTTCTGCGTCTCGCGTCTGACCAGCCCCGGCCCGCCCACATCAGCCAAACCCCGGAGGAGTTTAGTTTTCTCCGCTCTCCGGCCACTCTCGTTAGACCTTTGGTTCTCTCGTTGCTGCCCGCCCGCAGAAACAGTTCCCAGGCTACCGCTGCCGTTCCTGCGTTCCTTTCCGTGTACGTCATTTTGTTATAGTGAGCAATAAACTTCGCAGGTGCTTTTTTCATCTTGCCGTGTACGTCCTTTTCAGGAGGAGGCCTTTCTTCAGAGTCCTGGTGGTTGTCCGTCTGCCACTCCCACCAGCTCCATCTTGTCTTTTAGAATAACCTTTTGAAATAGTCCGCGTCTGGCTTGGGAACGCTTTGATTCGAGTTGTTCCATTTCAGTGGGTAATGTGCCCAGGCTTCCGGTGCCATTAAACTCCCAGTTGAAACAGCTACGTGAAACTGTAGGGTCGCTGGAATTAGTTGAAGGCCAAGTTTGGGGAGGAGTGATAGCTTGGATCCAGGTGTTATCAGTTTGATGTCCCAGAGGCCCTTCAGGTTTTCTGAGTGTTGAGGTCAGTAGTTAGCTTGTTGGAACATTTTATAATCTTTCTGGTTGGGAGAGGAAATCCATCTGGATGTGAATGTCATGTCATTAAACGGCATAGAAGAGATCCCTGCTGGGCTACTTGTTTGACCTGTTGTCCCTTCCCCCCCCCCCCCCAAAAAAAGTCGGTAAGACACAAGCACAGTGGCAAGGCTTTATTGAGCAAGTACTGTGTGTTCAGAACTATACTAACAGAGAAGAACAAAGCCAAAACAAAACTCTTTTTCCATGTGTTAAAAAAACAAAACAGCAAATAGTTAAATTACTTTAAGGATGCTATTGCTGTGGAATGTAATTGTTGGAGGTATTTTCATAGAAAAGATAGGAAATGTGCTGGGCCTGGAAAGTGGAAAGTAATTGGTTAAATACGAGAAGGCCCTGACGTGAACAGAGACAGGTGAAAACCTTTGGGATTTAATGAAATGTCTTTACTGGAGTGAAGGCTGTTTGTTGAAGGGAAGTAAACAAGATTATTAAGGAGGATAGGACCAGGTTATAGATAGCTTCCAAAGCTAAGTAAAGGAATCTAAATTTGGTGCTTTAAGACCAGTGATTCTCAAACTTCAGTGTGCGTCAGAATCATAGTTGATGATTCTGTATGCCTGAGATTCAAAAATTTGCATTTCTAACAAGCTCCCAGGTGATGCTGCTGCTACTGCTGGTCAGGAGACCATACTTTAGAACATTAAAGAGCAGTAGTGAGGGACCCTTGATTTTAAAGTGGCAAAGTGATATGAGAGTGGTTTGAGGAGATGAGGTAAAATGAAGTTACTTTGATTAGGTTGTTGATTTGGAGACTGAAGAGAGAGGCTAGGAGGGAAGATTGTTAGACATTTCAAAGAACTGGATGATAGGCTTGATGAAATGTACAAGTAGAAAAAAAAAAAACATGGAAATGCAGTTTCTTGCCTGAGAGAATGAAGATAGGAAAGTGGCAAAGTGAGAAGAATCCAGTTTTAGACCTGTTGAATTTGAAATAATAACTTAATGTCTTAAAGGTAGTTAGAAAATGTAATTTGAATCTTGGAGAGTGGGATGAGGAAACAAGAGGAAACAAGAGTATTTAATGGAAAAATGATTACTTTCCACTAGCTAAATATTTAAAGTATCCTGAAGTGGACTGTTAAATCCTTTAGTTCCTTATTTGGAAGTAATTGTTAACACAGCTTTGAAAACTACCACAAAGTAGGAACTTTGAGTTTTGACTTTTAAGCTCTTGTTTCTAGAGTAAAACCAGTGTTTTACAGTTTGTGGGAAAATGTTAAGACTTTGGAGTCTTTTAAACCTTGAGTTTAATGTTTGAATGAAATTTCTTGTCAGTATGTTATGAGCCATATGGACAGTTTATTGAGAGAAGCCAATAACTCTTTTTATCCCTTGTCAATTGAAAAAATAGTACCCATGTGTCAGGCACAGTGCAGGGCATTAGGGATGTGGTGGTCAGTGAAAGCATATGGTTTCTGCTCGTGCTGAACGTACAGACTAATGGAATAGATAGATATGAATCAAATAATAGTACAAGAGCCTGTAATTACAATTGAAATACTGAGAAGAGAAAGAAACCTGGTCTTTTAAGAGCATATAACAAAAAAACCTAATACAGAATGAGAAGAGGAAGTGACTCTTCAGGTGAGATCTGGAGAGCTTTCAGGGATAAAGTTATTACATTTTTCTAATCAAATATCAATACTTACAGGATAGAGTCCTATTTTGGTTTGTTTTAGTACTGATAGGATTCATACAATGAATATTTTAAGATGTTCCTTCTTTTACCGTGAAAGCTGTATTATTTTAAATTATTTTTATTATAATACATCATTATAAAATAAAAAAGAAAGAAAAATCACCTGTAATCCTACCAGCAGGAGATAGCTATGGTTAATATTTTGAGAAAATTCCTTGTAATCTGTGTGTTGTAAACTTTTTGTGTTAAACTGTATTAATATTTATTTCTAAAATCATTTTTTAAAATTTATTTATTTTTGGCTGCGTTGGGTCTTCGTTGCTATGCGTGGGCTTTCTCTAGTTGTGGCGAGCAGGGGCTACTCTTTGTTGTGGCATGCGGGCTTCTCTGTGCGGTGGCTTCTTTTGTTGCGGGCAATGGATTCCAGGCATGCAGGCTTCAGTAGTTGTGGCACGTGGGCCCAGTAGTTGTGGCACACGGGCTTAGTTGCTCTGCAGCACGTGGGATCTTCCTGGACCAGGGCTCGAACCTGTGTCTCCTGCATTGGCAGGCAGATTCTTAACCACTGCGCCACTGGGAAAGTCCCAATATTTATTTCTATAGCTTCCATTTTTTAATCTAACATATGGACATTTTCTTATTTCCTCAAATGGGCTGCAAAACATGATTTTTAATGGGTGCATATTAGTCCTTTGAATGGATGTACCATTAATTTACAGCTGGTTGCTGCAGTTGGACTTTAAGGCAGTTTCCAGTTTTTTACCTTTATAAATATAATGTGTATTTCACATACAGATTTTTGCTCACGTATGCCTACATTTAAATTTTTTAGTTCTTTTTTTGCAAACGTGTTTATTTATTTCTAGAGCACTCTTCATAAAAACTGATAATTGCCATTTTAACCCCCTCAAAATATTGTATTAATTAATATCTTTTTTTAAATTTTAAAGAGGAGGTAATTAGAAGGTTCAGTTGAATCATAAAAACTCTCATTACTACCGTTACACCAAGAATGTAAATAAATAATTTATAATGTCACTGACAGGAAAAACCTGTTTCTTTTGAATATATTTTGACTAGAATTAACTCTAGTACTCTAGCACTCTAGCAATACTATGTAAGTGTTTTAGGAGAGCCGTGTTGCTGTTAGATTGCATCATACATATACAGTGTAAGAAGGCAGCTTATTAGAGTAATAACAGGTCTTCTGACAGTGTCCTTTAATATGTATTGAACACTGCTACTGAGATGTGACGGTGTTCATTTGCTGAAATTGAGCATGTTGCTAGTCAGCGTTCATTCTCTTTAATAGTTCTGCTTGATCATTAGAATTAAAGATCAGACAGTGAATAGTTTAAAAATCTGTTGATTATTCCTTAAAGCTGACAAATCTACTTTCAGTTTCTTGCCAGCTGTCCCTTAAAACTTGTTTTGTTTTAATGGGAAAGTTCCCAAATAATATTTTTTGGGGGAGGGGGAGGCAAATCAGGGAATTCATAAGTATCTTTAAAGGAAAAGTTAATTTAAATAGATTAGTTATTTGGAGGGTAGTGAAGAAATCATTAGCTTCATAATTATCTTTACTAGTATCATTTTAGTCTGTCAGTTTTCCTGTCTCAAATTTATTATATTCATTTCAATATGGAGGGATTTACTCTTATATTTTATAGAAGGCAGAACAGGCTTTGTTGGGTTGGCAGTAGACTTAAAAAAAAATCAATCTAAGAAATCTAAACAATTTTGCATTGTTTTGATTCTTTTTTTTAGCAGAAACTTTAAATCCACGTATTATCAAGGGAATTTATTATTTTTTAAAATTTATTTATTTTTGGTGGTGTTGGGTGTTTGTTGCTGCACACGGGCTTTCTGTAGTTGCGGAGAGCGGGGGCTACTCTTCCTTGCAGTGCACAGGCTTCTCAGTGTGGTGGCTTCTCTTGTCGCAGAGCACGGGCTCTAGGTGCGCGGGCTTCAGTAGTTGTGGCACGCGGGCTGTAGAGTGCAGACTCAGTAGTTGTGGCACATGGGCTTAGTTACTCCGCGGCATGTGGGATCTTACTGGAAAAGGGATCGAACCCGTGACCCCTGCATTGGCCGGCAGATTCTTAACCACTGGGCCACCAGGGAAGTCCCTCAATCTAAGAATTCTTGGGCTAAAGATTATTTTCATTTTCATTTCACATCCATAAATTAGGCTAACAATACTGAACTTACTGAGCCTTCTTTGTTGAAAGTGTTAAAATATTAAAAAAAACTTTTAAAGGAATTATATAACAATAGGAAAAAATGTGGTTACATATTTAGAAAGTTTTTTCCTCTTTCCTAGGTTTATTTCCAAAATTGAAGAAGTCTTGAATGACTGGAAACTGATTGGAAACTCTTTGGGAAAGCCACTTGAAAAGGTCAGATCTATTTGCTGGTGTCTCTAAATGAGTATTTGCTTTAAAACTTCTATTTTTAAGTCTTTTGCTGCATTTGGTACATTTAAAGTAAATGCTTTTCAAGTTATATATAATCTATGAACATAGAATGGCATCTGGAAGAACTTGGATTGGAATCTATGGTGAACAATATTTGTAAGATACTTGTGACCTGTTTTTTAAATAATAAAATTTTGTATGTGTAATGTCATTCTTTGTGAGTGATTTTATTTCTGTTTCTCCTGATGTTTACTTCTCTCTTGCTTTCTCCCTTAGAATGTTCAAAAATAGTTTTTCAGATTTTTTTGGTCAGAGAAAAATTGCAACTACCAACTTCTTGGGTAGTATTTTGCGTAACTAATGAGGAAAAATCTTGGTTTCAAAAACTAACTTGATGTCATTAGTAGTTATTTTACTCAGTTTTTGTTTTTTATGATACCACTAATAATGTTTGTCCTTCCCCTCTTCTTTTTTTAACTTTATGGATGTTTTGAGGATATTTGAGAATGAAAAACAAGAATGAAAAAAAAATTCAAAATTGAGGTGAAACTAATCCTAGTTTAAGATATTGATAGTTTTGCTCATAAACCATGCTCCAAATGTTTACTGAAACACATACTCTGAGAACAAACCTAGATTTCCTGTATTTCACTGAAGGGAACTAACAATTTGATTTTAAGCTTACATAGATGCTCTCTTTGTTAGGTAAATGCTTTTCAAGTAAATTTGATCATTGTTTTTGTTAAAAATCTATTCTTAAAAAAAAAAAAGAAAAATAAATCTATTCTTAACTGCATTTTATCCCTATGTAAGGAACTCTCAATTCTCAATATTTGCTAGGGTTTTTCAGCTTTAATTGTGATGTTAGCAGAATTTGAGACTCTCAAAATATTATGATTTTTTTCTTTATCCATATGAATAAGAGCAGAAAAAGAAATCACATCATTTAATATAGTGTAATATATATACATTAAATCAACTGTGTTTAAATATTTTATGATTGTATTTTTGGATAGAGGAAATGTGAAGTTCTGAAACACAGATATTCTATTCCACTTGAAACAAAGACATAGCAGTTGATATAAAAGCCAATAAAAGGCAAAACAAGCTGGATATAACTGGAGTGGGAAGTGATTTGTACTGTCAAAAAGAGAGCTAAACTGTGTATTTGTGAGCTCTGATATTATATTCCTTAATGCTTTGATTTACACGTATTCACTGGGTATCCTTTATGTGCCATGTCTGAAGAAGTAGTGAATAGGATAAGATCCTTGTTTGCCATTGCACATGAATTTTCATGAGAGAGAGGTAATTAATAAGTAAATAAGATTAAAATTCTAGATGCTAAATTCAACTTTGGGATTTAAGTTGGGTAATGTATTCAAAGTAGGTAGCATATTGCTATCAGGTAGTAGGGGCAAAAGGAGTGTTTTCTCCCTACAGGTAGTAGTAAATAAATCAAATATGGAAAATATGAACACATTTCAAGGTGAGCTGTAACTATGATGAATAAGATTAAAGAAAGTGTAAAGGAGTATATATATGCTGTATATATTCAGCATAAAAAAGAAAATTTAGAGCATACCTTAGTAAGAGATTGTAGTTTATGTCATGGACAGTGATTACCAATTCTCTTCCTCCACTGAGGGAGAATTAAGAGAAATTATTTTTTAAATACCTTTAATTATGGAAAATTTCAAAAATAGTATAGGGAACCCCCATGTGTGTGTCACTCAGGTTCACAATTCTTTTATTTCTTATTTCAATATTACCAGTATCTACTCACCACCCCTACTAGATTTTTTTTAAATAAAGTTACATAATGCACAAAACTGCTTATTTTGATAAATGTTTATATCATGTAAGATTCCTCACTCAAGAGATTGGACATTTCTGTCATCCCAGAAATGTCCATAGTGAATCTTTCCACTTGATTCCCATGTTCCTCACTCATGTCTTCTCCCTGCAACCCCCCCTGCCCCCTGCCCTTCCAAGGCATCTGCTGTTCTTTTCCTTTTTTCTTTTAAACCATAGATTACTTTTGCCTGCTCTGTGATTGGATATACACGCTATCATACAGTACATGCTCTTTATGCTGGCTTGTTTTACATAGTATTTGAGATTATTCTAGGTTGTTGCAGGTATCAGTATTTTTATTGCTGAGTAGTAGTCTGTTGTATGAATATACCACAGTGTGTCACTTGTTGACAGACATATTTGCTATTATGAATAAAGCAGAACATTCTAATAACATGAGGCCTTTTGTAGAGGTATGTTTTTATTTCTCTTGGGTAAATACCTAGGAGTAGAATTACTGGGTCATAGGCTAAGTGTATGCTTAACTTTATGAGAAATTGCTAGATCTTTTGTAACATTTTACCTACCCACTAGCAATATGTGAGAGTTTGGGTCATTTCATATTTTCACCAACAGTTGTTTGTTTTCAGCCTTGTAAATTTTAGTCCTCCTAATGGGTATGTAGTTTGTGGAATTAATTTGTATTTCTCTTTCTGGTTTTACTTTTGTATTTCTGTGATGAATATTGGTATTGACTACTTTTTTCGTGTGCTTGTTAGCCATTTGTGTGTTGTCTTTTGTGAAATGACTGTTCAAGTTTTTTGTCCATATTTTAAATTGGGTTGAGTTTTTATTGAGTTGTAGAGATCTTTTAGTTCTATTATATATTTTGCTTTTAAGTCTTTTCACAGATAGTACTTTTGCTAGGTTGTGAAGATATGTTGTCTTCTAGAATTTATCATTTTAGCTTTTATTTAGGTATATGACCCATCATGAACTAATGACATGTATGGTGTGAGGTGGGAATCACAGTCCAGTTTTTTACTTATGGCTATCTTGTTCTAGAACCTTTTGTTGAAAACACTTTTTTTCTCCATTGAATTGCTTTGTTGCCTTTGTCGGACAGTTGACCTAGGGGGGTCATCTTCTGGAATCTGTATTCTGTTTCATTAATCTGTTTGAAAATCCTGATGTCAATACCACATTGTCTTGACTACTGTAGTTTAGGGTTTCCCAGTTATGGCACTATTGAAATTTTGGGCCAGGTTGTTGTGGGGCTGTCTCGCGTATTATAGAATTTTAGTAGTATCCCTGTCCTCTACCTGTTAGATCCCAGTAGCATCCTACCCATGGTGAAAACCAAAAATGTATCTAGACATTGCCAAATGTCCCCTGAGGTGCAAAATTGCCTCCAACTGAGAACCACTGAATAGCTTTAGAGTAAGTCCCAAATTTAGTTAATGTAAATTCTCTAGCTTTTGTTGTTTTCCCAAATTGTTTTGTCTATTCTAGGACCTTTGTTTTCATTATTAATTTCAGAATGAGCTTGTCAGTTTATATAAAAAGGATTATAATTATGCTGGGACTATGATTGGGATTGTGTTGAATTTATAGATTACTTTGAGGAGAAGTAACATTTTGACAATCTTGAAGCTTGACATCTCTTCACTTATTAAGTTATCTTTATCGCAGCAATGTTTTATAGTTTTTGATGAGGTCTTGCATTTTTTTTGTTAAATTTATTACTTAATATGTTATATGATGCAGTTGTAAATGGAATTGTTTTTAAATTTTCTTTTTCATTTGTTTGTTGCTAGTGCATAGACATACAATGAATTTTGTATATTGATTTGGTATCTTGAGACCTGGTTAAATGTAAAGATTCATAATCTTTTTGTTAATTCTTTTGCATCTTCTACATGCATAGTCATTTTGTTTGCAAATAGGGACAGTTTTACTTCTTTTTCAATTTTTGTACCTTGCATTTCTTATTTTTAATTGCACCAACTGGGACCTTTAATAAAATTTTGAATGGAATTGTTGAGAGTAGACATCCTTGTCTCCTTCCCAATTTTAGGGGGGAAATGTCCAGCATTTCAATACTCAGAATTGTAGATTTTTCATATAACACAGGGGAAATTCTGTTCTTAATTAGCTGAGAGGTTTTTTTGAAATCATGGGTATAATTTATTCAAATCTTATTCTGTACCTATTAAAACAATCACATGGTTTTTCATTTTTTCTTTCTTTTTTTTTTTTTTTTTGTGGTACGCGGGCCTCTCACTGTTGTGGCCTCTCCCCGTTGCGGAGCGCAGGCTCAGCGGCCATGGCTCATGGGCCCAGCCGCTCCGCGGCATGTGGGATCTTCCCGGACCGGGGCACGAACCTGTGTCCCCTGCATCGGCAGGCAGACTCTCAACCACTGTGCCACCAGGGAAGCCCCTGCTTTTTCCTTTTTATTCTCTGAATATGGTTAAGTATGTTGATTAATTTTTTTTTTTATTGTGGTAAAATATATACAGATGGTCTCCACCTTATGGTGGTCTGACTTAGGATTTTTCGATGGGTATGGTACAAAAGTGAAACACTCAGTGGAAATTGTACTTTGAATTTTGATCTTTTCCCAGGCTAGCCTGTGTGGTACAGTACTCCCTTGTGATGCTGGGCAGCAAGCTGCAGCTCCCAGTAAACCATTCAATCACGAGGGTAAGCAACTGATACACTTAAAACCGTTCTGTACCCGTGTAACCATTCTGTTTTTCACTTTGAGTACTCAATAAATTACACGAGGTAGTCAACATTTCATTACAAAATAGGCTTTGTGTTAGATGATTTTTGTCTAACTAGGCTAATGTTAAGTGTTCTGAGCATGTTTAAGGTAGGCTAGGCTAAGCTATAATATATGATAGATTAGGTGTATTATGTTGACGTAACGATATTTCTAACCTGTTATGAGTTTATTGGGCCATAATAACACCATCATAAATCAAGGACGATTTGTACTTATGGTTTACCACTTTAACCATTTTTAAGTGTAAAATTCAGTGGCGTTACATTGTTGAAGTTTTCATCAACCCAAACTGAAACTCCCCTCCCCACCAACCCGAAGCCCCTGGTAACCACTGTTCTACTTCTGTTTCCATGAATTCACTAATTTACATCCTTCATATAGGTGGGATCATACAGTATTTGTCCTTTTGTATCTGGTTTGTTTCACCTAGCATACTTAATGTCTTCAAGGTTCATCCATGTGGTAGAATGTGTCAGAATTTCATTCCTTTTTAAGTTGGAATAATATTCCATTGGATGTATATGTACCACATTTTGCTTATCCATTCATCTATCAATGGACACTTGGGTTATTTCCACTTTCTGGCTTTTGTGAATAATGCTGCTGTGAGCATGGGTGTGTAAATATCTGTTTGAGTCCCGTTCAGTTCTTTTAGATATGTACCCAGAAGTGGAATATTTGTATCATATGCTATTTCTATTTTTAATTTTTTGAAGAATTGCCATACTGTTGGCTGGCTAAAAATACTGTTTTTCTTTATCTAAAAGTATCTTTATTTTACTTGATTTTTGAAGAGTAGTTTTGCTGAAGAATTCTGGATGAAAAGTTTCCCCTCCAGTTCTTTAAAGATACAGTTCCATTGTCTTCTGTTCTCTATAATTTCTGCTGAGAAGTTAGATGGCATTTATATTTTTGTTCTAGCTAGGTGTTTTTTTCCTCAGGCTACGTTCAAGATTTTTTTTTCTGTATCTTTTTAAGCCATCTTAACTATGAATGTGCATAGGTTTATTTTGTTTGTATTTTTCCTGTTTAGTTTTATTAATACTGAATAGGTAAATTTTTTGTTTTTCACCAAACTGGGGAAGTTTTGGCCATTATTTTAAAAATAGATTTCTGGCCTATTCTTTTTTTTCTGTGATTTAAGTTATATTTGACTTCTTGATACTGTTCCACAGGTCTCTGAGGCTCTGCTCTCCTCAGTCTTTTTTCTCTCAGATAATTTCTCAGGATTTATCTTCTGTTGTCTCCAGTTTGCTGTTAAACCCACTTAATGTATCTTACAATTTAATTATTGTAGTTTTTAGTATAGAATTTGTATTTGGTTCCTTTTATAATTTCCAATTATCTGTGATTGCTTATCTCTAAAGTTGTTTGAAAATATTTTCCTTTAGTCCTCCAATTGCAACATCTACATCTTGAGGTTGGATTTTGTTTACTGTATTCCCTTGCGTATACGTCACATTTTCTTGGTTTTTTATTTGTTTTGTGTTTTTTCTGTGTGTATACTGGATAGTAATTTCTTAATTTTACGCTTGTATTTTGAATGAAATTTAGGGACTAGATTCTGTTGTGTTCTCTGAAGAGTATTTTTTTGTTCTAGCAAGCAGTTTGCTTAATTGGATTAAAATTCCATTCTCTTTTCAGTGGTGACAACAGCTGAAATCTTTTCTTTTAAGTTCCTTCTTTGTCACTGTACCCTGGAGTCTCTACAGCACATGCATGGTTTAGCAGTTAACCAAGATTTGGGGCAGAGTTTATATGCAAATTTTGGGGCTTACCCCCTAGTTGTGCACAGATTAGACTGCCATTAGGTCAGAAATTCTCATGGTGTGATCTGAGGACCTCTTTTGGACCCTGAAAGCCTTTCAAGGTTGACAAGGTCTTGCCTTTTCCAACTATATTGTGTATGTGATGCCTTTTTTTCTTTATATGCTTCAGGAAGAACAATGGATTACAAAGAGTGAATGAAGATGCAGATATGAGAATCCAGTTGTCTTTTAAAAACTATATAATAAAGAGATTTACAAAATGTAAAACTCTACCGCTCTTCTTGTTAGTATTTTTTTGTTCTGGAAAATATTAAAATTTTATTTTAATAGGTAATAAGTTCATTGTCATTTTAAATGAATTTTTTTTTTTTTTTTTTTTGCGGTACTCGGGCCTCTTACTGTTGTGGCCTCTCCCGTTGCAGAGCACAGGCTCCGGACGCACAGGCTCAGCGGCTGTGGCTCACGGGCCCAGCTGCTCTGCGGCATGTGGGATCTTCCCGGACCGGGGCAGAAACCCGTGTCCCCTGCATCAGCAGGCGAAGTCTCAACCACTGTGCCACCACGGAAGCCCTAAGTGAATTTAAAAATTAAATTTTTTTCCCTTTTTAATTTCTTACATGGGGTACTCAGTACTTTTAAGAAAGTAAAGGAATCCTGAGGCAGAAAAATTTGAGACTGCTGTCTTAGACGAGAAGTTACAAAATGCAGATCTTATTGGATGCAGTTTCATTTTTTCATGGATAAACTCTCAAGTTTCTGTCTCCATTTGGTCACTCTCCAGAGCCTTGAAAAAATGTTTTTTTTTTAAAACAGATTTTATAATTTTTATCTAAAGGAGGGTTAATCTGTCCAACCAGGCAAGGAGGGACTTCCCTTGTGGCGCAGTGGTTAAGAATCCGCCTGCCAGTGCAGGGGACACGGGTTTGATCCCTGGTCCGGGAAGATCCCACATGCCATGGAGCACCTAAGCCCGTGCGCCACAACTACTGAGCCTGCGCTCTAGAACCCATGCACCGCAACTACTGAGCCCATGTGCCGCAACTACTGAAGCCCATGTGCACTAGGGCCCATGTGCCGCAGCTACTGAGCCCATGCACCGCAACTACTGAAGCCCACGTGCTCTAGGGCCTGCTTGCTGCAACAACTGAGCCCATGCACCGCAACTACTGAAGCCCATGTGCTCTAGGGCCCGCTTGCCGCAACAACTGAGCCTGTATGCTGCAACTACTGAAACCTGTGTACCTAGAGACTGTGCTCTGCAACGAGAGAAGCCACCGTAACAAGAAGCCTGCGCACCACCATGAAGAGTAGCCCCCGCTTGCTGCAACTAGAGAACGCCCACGTGCAGCAATGAAGACCCATCACAACCAAAGATTAAAAAAAAAAAAAAGAGGAGGAAGTGGCAGTTATTGACTATTAGCTATGGTACTATGCAACATAATTGTGACTCCGCCTGTTAATCCTTAGACAAATTTTGGTGATGAACTATTACCGTATTTTATGGACAAGAAATGAGGCGTGGGTGCTTGTAGTAATTTCCCCAAAGCCATGTTGTCAGAAGTTGGTTTAAGCAGGATAGTAGGTCACGCTTGCCTTCAAAGACCCACATTTCTATTTTACTCTGCTCTTTTTGGCTTCAGAGATTTAAGAAAATGTAAAATTACATAAGGAAGTATTAGAATAGGTTTCTAAGGCAGATTTTGGAATTGTAGTTTCTTGGGCTTAATAAAATAGATAAAAATCTTGGTGGTATGAATATGATCCTGCTTGAAGACAAGGAAATTAAAGAAATGACCTTTTAAATTCTTTTTAGTCTTGTAATTTCTTGATTCTATGTATCTAGCAAAAATTTGAAGTACTTTTCATGAGATGTTAAGTTTAGGTATGGCATGATCTGAGAATAGAACTGTTTATGCTCTTTTTTTTTTTTTTTACTTATTTTGGCTGCACTGGGATCTTCATTGCGGCATGTGGGATCTTTAGTTTGCGGCACGCGGGCTTCTTAATTGCAGCATGAGAACTGTTAGTTGCGGCATGCGTGGGGGATCTAGTTCCCGACCAGGGATCCAGCCTGGGCCCTCTGCATCGGGAGTGAGGCATCTTACCCACTGGAGCACCAGGGAAGTCCCAGTCAGTGACTGACTCTTATCTCACTGAAAGATAAGAAGAAAGATGGAAGAAAGATTATTATGGAAGAAAAATTCTTTCTTATGGAAGAAAGATTATTAACTTTAGAATATTAATAAAAGAAGAATGACTTTAATAGTATTGAAATGTGTTGAGATTTTTCATACCCACCCAAGAGACTGGAATGACATTTATTTCAGTACTTAAATTTCATAAGGCAAATGTAAAATAAATTTTAATTATAGTTTTGCTCTTGTTGAGAAACTTCCCAAACTACAGTAACAATAGGTCAGACTTGTGACTGATACCACCATTATAAACAATTTATATTTCTTTATTTGCCTTCTCTCCAAACACCGAAGTGTCACATGGATCATTAGATTGGGGGGAGTGGAGATTTTTTAAACGCTAAAGTTTTGGGAGACTAGACAGTTGAGGATCAGTCAGTGATGAGAATATGGTGTTTCTGAAATGAAGTAAATCAAAATGAAAGCAACATTGAGTTGCCTGTAACATTTTTAGGAATAGGATTATTTAAATTAATGTTTATAGTCTTTTTCCTTTAAATAGTAATCATGTCTGTAGCTTTTCTGGATATTATACAGAAGGAAAAATATTTTATATTTCCTCTGCTTTCAAATTGGAAGTTTTTGGAGTTCTTTGCTGTTATTGTATTAAAAATTTTATTGTAATAAATGGCAGACGATATCTTTAAGAGACAGCATAGCATAGCGATGAAGAGTACGGGCCCTAGGGAATTCCCTGGCAGTACAATGGTTAGGACTCCACGCTTCCACTGCAGGGGGCACGGGTTCGATCCCTTGTCAAGGAACTAGGATCTTGCATGCAGAGCAGTGCAGCCAAAAAATACATAAATAAATGAAGTGGTCCAAAAAAATAGTATGGGCCCTACAATCATATGGCTTGTATTAGAATTCTAGTTTGTTTCTTTTTTTTTTTTTTTTTTTTTTTTTTTTGGCGGTACGCGGGCCTCTCACTGCTACGGCCTCTCCTGCTGCGGAGCACAGGCTCTGGACGCGCAGGCTCAGCGGCCATGGCTCACAGGCCCAGCCGCTCCGTGGCATGTGAGATCTTCCCAGACCGGGGCATGAACCCGTGTCCCCTGCATCGGCAGGCGGACTCTCAACCACTGCGCCACAAGGGAAGCCCCTTCTTAACTTATTTTTATTGAGGTATACTTGATGTACAATATTATATAAATTACAGGTGTACAGCAGTGATTCACAGTTTTTAAGGGTTATGCTCCATTTATAGTTATTATAAAATATTGGTTATACTCCCTGTGCTGTACAATGTATCCTTGTAGCTTATTTATTTTATACATAATAGTTTGTACCTCTTGATTTTCTCCCCCTTCCCTCTCTCCACTGGTAGCCACTAGTTTGTTCTTTATATCTCTGATTTTATTTCTGTTTTGTTACATCCATTTGTTTGTTTTATTCTTTAGACTCCACATATAAGTGATTACAGTATTTGCCTTTCTCTGACTTACTTCCCTAAGCATAAGACCCTCCAGGTCTATCCATGTTGTTGCAAATTGCAAAATTTCATTCTTGTTTTATGGCTGAGTAATATTCCATTGTGTGTGTGTGTATATATGTATCTATATATCACATCTTTTTTCCTTTTTGCTATTTAAAAATTTTTATGCCATTTTTAAAGATTATTTTCCATTTACAGTTATTACAAAATATTGGCTATGTTCTCTGTGTTGTACAATACATCCTTGAGCCTGTCTTACAGACATAGCTGTTACCTCCCACTCCACCCCTATAGTGCCACCCCTCCCACCCCATAACCACTAGTTTGTTCTCTGGATCTGTGAGTCTGCTTTTGTTTTTGTTATATTCACTAGTTGGCTGTAGTTTTTAGATTCTACATGTAAATGATATCATACAGTATTTGCTTTTCCCTGACTTGTTTCACTTAGCGTAATGCCCTCCAAGTCCATCCATATTGCTGCAAATTGCAAAATTTTGTTCTTTTTTATGGCTGAGTAATAGTCCATGTATATATATATATATATAGATAGATAGATATATAGATAACATATCTTTATCCATTCATCAGTTGATGGACACTTAGGTTGTTTCTATATCTTGGCAATTGTAAATAATGCTGCTATGAACATTGGGGTCCATGTATATTTTCGAATTAGGGTTTTTGTTTTTTTCAGATATATACCCAGGAATGGAATTGCTGTGTCATATGGTAGTTCTGTTTTTAGTTTTTTGAGGAAACCTCTGTACTGTTTTCCACAGTGGCTGCACCAACTTACATTCCCAATAACAGTGTATGAGGGATTCCTTTTCTCCACATGTTCACCAACATTTGTTATTTGTGGTCTTTTTTTTTCTTTTCTTTTTTTTTTTTTGTGGTACTCGGGCCTCTCACTGTTGTGGCCTCTCCTACCGCGGAGCACAGGCTCCGGATGCGCAGGCTCAGCGGCCATGGCTCACGGGCCCAGCCGCTCCGCGGCATGTGGAATCTTCCTGGACCGGGGCACGAACCCGCGTCCCCTGCATCGGCAGGCGGACTCTCAACCACCTCGCCACCAGAGAAGCCCTATTTGTGGTCTTTTTGATGATAGCCATTCTGAAAGGTGTAAGGTGATATCTCATTGTGGTTTTAATTTGCATTTCTCTGATGATTAACAATGTTTTCATGTGCCTGTTGGCCATCTGTATATCTTCTTCGGAAAAATGTCTATTCAGGTCTTCTGCCAATTTTTTCATTCATATTGAGTTGTTTTTTTGATATTGAGTTGTGTGAGCCATTTGCATATTTTGGGAATTAACTTCTTATCAGTCATACCATTTGAAAATATTTTCTCCCATTCAATAGGTAGTCTCTTTGTTTTGTTGGTGGTTTCCTTTGCTGTGCGAAAGCTTTTAAGTCTAATTGGGTACCATTTGTTTATTTTGGCTTTTATTTCCTTTGCTTTAGGAGAAAGATTCAAAGAAAAAAAAATTGCTACAGCTTATGCCAGAGTGTTCTGCCTATGTTTTCTTCTAGGAGTTTTATGGTTTCTGGTCTTACGTTTAGGTCTTTAATCCATTTTAAGTTTATTTTTGTATATGGTGTTAGAGAATGTTCTAATTTCATTCTTTTACACGTAGCTGTCCAGCTTTCCCAGAACCACTTATCGAAGGCTGTCTTTTCTTCAATGTATATTCTTGCCTCCTTTGTCATAGATTAATTGACTCTAAGTGTGTGGGTTTATTTCTGGGCTCTCCATTCTGTTACACTGATTTATGTGTGTTTTTGTGCCAGTATCTTACTTTGTTTGTTTGGCCATGCTGCACGACTTGCGGGATCTTAGTTCCCTGACCAGGAATTGAACCTGGGCACTTGGCAGTGAAAGCGTGGAGCCCTGACCACTGGACCTCCAGGGAATTCCCCATGCTGTTTTGATTACTGTAGCTTTGTAGTATAGTCTGAAGTCAGGGAGCATGATTCCTCCAACTCTGTTCTTCTTTCTTAGGATTATTTTCACTATTTGGGGTCTTTTGAGTTTCCCAAGAAACTTTAAAATCATTGGCTCTAGTTTGGAATTCCCTGGTGATCCAGTGGTTAGGACTCTGCTTTCACTATGGGGGACAAGGGTTCAGTCCCTGGTTGGGGAACTAAGATCCTGCATGCTGTGTGGCACAGACCAAAAAAAAAAAAAATTCTAGTTCTGTGAAAAATGCCTTTGGTTTTTTTTTTTTTTTTTTTTGTGGTACGTGGGCCTCTCACTGTTGTGGCCTCTTCTGTTGCGGAGCACAGGCTCCGGACGCGCAGGCTCAGCGGCCATGGCTCACGGGCTTAGCTGCTCCGCGGCATGTGGGATCTTCCTGGACCGGGGCACGAACCCGCGTCCCCTGCATCGGCAGGCGGACTCTCAACCACTGCGCCATCAGGGAAGACCATGCCTTTGGTATTTTGATAGAGATTGCACTGAATCTGTAGATTGTCTTGAGTAGTATGGTCATTTTAACAATGTTAATTCTTCCAATCCATGAACACGATATATCTCTCCATCTGTTTGTGTCATCTTTAATTTCTTTCATCAGGGTCTTACAGTTTTCTGAGTGTGGGTCTTTTACTTCCTTAGATAAGTTTATTCTTAAGTATTTTGTTCTTTTTGATGTGATGGTAAATGGGATTGTTTCCTTAATTTCTTTTACTGATAGTTCGTTGTTTGTGTGTAGAAATGCAACAGATTTCTGTATACTGATTTTGTATCCTGCAACTTTACTGCATTCATTAATGAGTTCTAGTAGTTTTCTGGTGATAGATTTCTAAATTAAAATTTTTTTTATTGAGTATAGTTGATGTACAATGTTGTGGCAATCTCTGCTGTACAGCAGAGTGACTCACACACATACAGACATTCCTTTTTTCATATTCTTTTCCATTATGGTTTATCACAGGATATCGAATATAGTTCCCTGTGCTATACAGTAGGACCTTGTTGTTTATCCTTCCTATGTATAATAGTTTACATGTGCTAATCCCACACTCCCAGTCCTTCCCTCTCAGGAATTCTGGTTTTACTGCTTATTTCCTTTGTGGCATTGGGCCATCTCAATTAGTTTTTGCTGCTGCTGAGGTTGCCTCTCTTAAAAGTATTCACCAGAAGCTTTAAAATGATATTTGCTTAAGTAGAATAGAATATAAACTAATAGAATTACTTAACACTTATTTGCTATAAAAAGTATCATTTGCTTCCTTAGAGCTCCTAGAAGTTAAAAACTTAGCACCTAGCTGGGAAAAAATAAAACTACGTAATGTATTTTGGCTGAAAAGGTTCAGGTAAAGGTTCAGGTTTCATCAGAGATAGATGAGACGTCTCTTCAGACATTTTTAGTTCTATTATTTCATAGTTTTTATCTTCTTCGTATATTTTAAAAGATTTTTTGGGGGCTTCCCAGGTGGTACAGTGGTTAGGAATCCGCTTCTTGTTGTGATGGCTTAGCATGTGGTGGCTCTGTGCGTGTGGGCTTCAGTAGTTGTGGCACGTGGGCTCAGTAGTTGTGGCTTGAGGGCGCTAGAGTGCAGGTTCAGTAGTTGCTCCATGGCATGTAGGATCTTCCTGGATCAGGGCTCGAACCCACATCCCCTGCATTGGCAGGCGGATTCTTAATCACTGCGCCACCAGGGAAGTCCCTGGTGTATTTTAAAGTAAGTTAGTATTTAGTTGAATTTGTCTGCATTTAATTTTGTAGGTAGCCCTTTTCTTTACATTTTGATTTTATTTTTTTATTTTTTTCCTCCTTTGACTTAGTAATTTTTCTCCTTTTTTCTTTGATTTTGATTTAGTAATTTGATTTTTTCCTCCTAATGAATTTTATATATACTGCAATTGGGAAGTCTAATGGGTGAGTCATTTTCTAAAAATTTGGTTGTAAATATGGCTGTTGAGAATTTTGACTGTATTTTTCTATAGTGAGGAGGAAATGTTTAAATTATGTTTTCAGGGCAGTGCCCAAAATATTAAAATTCTCTCCCTATTACTGGAGCCATGTAGTAAGTCTCTTCAGCTACTTCCTTTTGTTTATTTATTGTTTTATTCACTTTTCATTCATTCATTTATAGAGTTTCTACTATGGATCAGGAATTGTTATTCTGCTTCCTGTTGATTAAAACAACCTCTCGGCTTCCCTCGTGGCGCAGTGGTTGAGAGTCCGCCTGCCGATGCAGGGGACACGGGTTCGTGCCCCGGTCCGGGAAGATCCCACATGCCGCGGAACGGCTAGGCCCGTGAGCCATGGCTACTGAGCCTGCGCGTCTGGAGCCTGTGCTCCATAACGGGAGAGGCCACGATAGTGAGAGGCCCGCGTACCGCAAAAAAAAAAAACAACCACCTCTCTACCCTCCCTCACCTCCAGATTGTTAAATACTTTAACTCTTTACTCCATAGTCATTTTATCTATTCCTCAGCTATCAGTATAGTCAACCCTCCGTATGTGTGGGTTCCACATCTGCAGATTCAACTGAGGATCAAAAATATTGTAACAAAAAAAAAGTTCCAGAAAATTCCAAAAAGCAAAACTTGAATTTGTGGCACTGGCAACTATTTACATAGTATTTACAACTATTTATATAGCATCTACATTGTATTAGTTATTATAAGTAATCTAGAGGTGATTTAAAGTACACAAGAGGATGTGCATAGTTTCTGTGCAAATATTACACTATTTTATGTAAGGGACTTGAGTATCTGATGATTTTGGTATCCTAGGGGGCTGTGGGAAAGACGTCCTTAGACCAGTTCTCTGCGGACACCAATGGAGGGCTGTATTCTTTCTGTTCCTCCCTCCATAATGTGTACAACTAATGACTTGTAGGTGTTCAAGCAGTTAATCCCAAATTAGATCTCTGAACTCAGTTGCTTAAGCAAGTTATGGTTGGGACTTCCCTGGCAGTCCAGTGGTTAGGATTCCACGCTTGCAAGGCAGGGGGCATGGGTTCGATCCCTGGTCAGGGAACGAGGATCCCACATGCCATGTGGTGCAGCCAAAAATAAATAAATAAATAAAAATAAAAAATTTAGGAAAAGAAGAAAATTATGGTGGAAGTTAGGTTTTATCATGTTAGTAGAATTAGAGTTAAGCCAGTTTAAAGGATGAAGTTCTTTGTGGACAGAGGGAGTCTTAACCCAGAGTCTTAGGTCTCTTTAATACGAGTTCTTAACCCAGAGTCTTAGGTCTCTTTAAATTGTGTACATGCTTAATTTTTTTATACATGCTTAATTTTTAATGTGAATATGCATGATTTTCCTGGCAGATGGTCCAGAGCTTTCATCGATACTTAAAGGAACCTGTGACTTAAAAAAGATTAAATAAAAGCTACTATTTTAAATTTTGTTTCGTCTGCATTTACTATTTAAAAAATTAATGTGTTTTGTTTTGGTTGAGTACATATCCAAAGGCTTACTTGATCATGAAGTTTTTTTTTTTTAATTAAATTTTGGCTGCGTTCTTTGTTGCTGCGCACAGACTGTCTCTAGTTGCAGTGAGCGGGGGCTACTTGTTGCAGTGTGTGGACTTCTCGCTGCAGTGGCTTCTCTTGTTGAGGAGTACGGGTTCTAGGCGTGTGGGCTTCAGTTGTGGCACGTGGGCTCAATAGTTGTGGCTCGTGGGCTCTAGAGCGCAGGCTCAGTAGTTGTGACGCACGGGCTTGGTTGCTCTGCAGCATGTGGGATCTTCCCGGACCAGGGCTTGAACTCGTGTCCCCTGCATTGGCAGGCGGATTCTTAACCACTGTGCCACCAGGGAAGTCCGATCATGAAGTTCTGTACCCCACACACAGGTCTAATAATTTTTAAGTCAGTGAAATTTGTCCTTAATATATGTACCTCTACCTCCCTAGTCTTTTACTCAGTCTCTGGTATCCTGGCCTCAAGTTTTGACGGTCCGCCCTACCCTTAAAATGTTGAATGCTCCAAAATTACCTACTTCTTTCCTTTGTTTCCTGTTTCTATCCCCATCTCCAAAATATAATGCTAATCTTACTTGGGATAGTAGAGTGTAGTTTTTTATTAATTTATTTAAAAAAGATTTGAATGGGTGATAATCACTTGATCTTACAAAAAGTATTTTGGTTTCGTATGTTACTAAAATGCTAAAGGAAAATAAAACTGAAATTGAAATTGTTACTCTTCCAGGGAGAGTTCCTTATCCTATCAATGACTAAAGTAATTCACAGGAACTGCTTTTGGGCTCCTAGCCTGAATTCCGTTCCACCATATAATGCTCAAGTTTTTAATGTTTTTAAGAGGACACCAGTGGAATTTCAGAAAAATGTAAGAAAAGTAAATAAACAGCTTTAGATTGTATGGAGAAATATTTGGGGGCAAGATATCTGTCATATGGCCTAGAAGGTTGTCTTCTGAAGTCAGTTTCCTGAAATTGTCTTTCCCGTCCTGTCCATTCTGTAGTTTTGAGGTCAGAATATTTTTATTAAAATTTAAAATACCCTGTAATTACAAAAATAATATAACCAAATCAAATAATGTTTGTATTTCAAAAGTGACAGTTTCCTCCTCATCACTTCCCTTCCGCCCATCTCCTTTCAGAGCTAACAGTGTTTAACTGTTCGATATTCTTATCCCGTGTGTGTGTCATACCTTTAAAAAAAAAGATCTGTTTTGTGCTACAACTGCCTTTTTAAAAAAACTTTATATTTTGTTGGCTTTTTTTCCAAGATAAGACACAGGCATTTATCTCATTATTTTAATGCTTGCATTGTAGTGTACTGTATAACTGTACCATAATGTCTTTGTTTATATTTCTATTGAAAGGATATTTAATTTTCAATTTTTGCAGTTGTAGCACTGGGGTAGTAAGCATTTTTGTACATACATTTCCACACTTGTATGAATATTTCTATAACACTTCTAAAAGTAGGATTACTAAGTCAAAGGGAATGTGTTTTTTATTTTTGATAAATACAGCTTTGTTTTCCACCAAGATGATTGAATGTACTTCTGCTCTCCTCATGCATGGCACATGAATGCACACATTTCCTCAGTCCTCCAACACGATTTTCATTATATTTTTGTCAATATAAAACTGTCTAATTTTTATTTTCCTGAGCACTGTTGAAAATGAGTGTTCCTTCATGTTTATTAAACATTAGAATTTCCCTTTCGATTGCTCATTGCTCATTATATACATTGACCAATTTTCTACTGTCTTTCTTATTGAGTTATAGAAGGGCTTTGTTAATAACTGTGTTTCAGATCTTTTGCCTAGCCTGTCATTTTTCTTTTAATTTGAATGTGCCTTTTGCATTACAAAAATTTTTCATTTTAGTAAAGAACATAAGAAAACTTGTAAAAAAATTACCAATTTAACCATTGTTAAGTGTACACTTCAGGCATTAATTAAGTGCATTCACACTGTTGTGCAATGATTACCACCATCCATATCGAGAACTTTTTCATCATCCTGAACTGAAACTATACTCATTAAACACTAACAATATCATATGAGAGGAATCATCCAATATTTATGTCTGGCTTGTTTCTCTTAGCATAGTGTCTTCAACGTTTACCCATATTGTAGTGTGTATCAGTTTCATTCCTTTTTAAGGCTGAAATAAAATTCCATTGTATGTCTATGCTACACTTTATTAATCCATTCATTTATTTGTCATTAGACACAGGTTGCTTCTACCTTTGGCTATCGCAAATAATGCTGCTATGAATATGGTTGTACAAATACCAGTTTGAGTCCCTGCTTTTAAGTCTTCTGGGTATATACCCAAAAATAGAATTGCTAGATCATTGGTAGTTCTATTTTTAAGTTTTTGAAGAACCACCATATTGTTTTCCACAGCAGCTGCATCATTTTACATTTCCACTGGCAATGCACAGGGGTTCCAGTTTCTCCCCATCCACACCAACACTTGTTTTTTTTTTTTTTTTTTGTGGCCATCTTAATGGGTGTAAAGTGGTTTTGATCTCATTGTGGCTTTGTTTTGCATTTCCCTAATGATTAGTGATGTTGAGCATCTGTTCTTGTGCTTATTGGCCATTTTGTATATCTGCTATGGAGATGATTTTGCTCATTTTTGTTTAACATCTTTAATGGAGTATAATTGCTTACCAATGGTGTGTTAATTTCTGCTTTATAACAAAGTGTATCAGCTATACATATATCCCCATATCTCCTTCCTCTTGCGTCTCCCTCCCACCCTCCTTATCCCACCCCTCTAGGTGGTCACAAAGCACCAAGCTGATCTTCCTGTGCTATGTGGCAGCTTCCAACTAGCTATCTGTTTCACATTTGGTCCATGCCACTGTCTCACTTCGTCCCAGCATACCCTTCCCCCTCCCCGTGTCCTCAGGTCCATTCTGTACGTCTGTGTCTTTATTCCTGTCCTGGCCTGAGGTTCTTCAGAACCTTTTTTTTTTTTTTTTTTTTTTAGATTCCATGTATATATGTTAGCATACGGTATTTGTTTTTCTCTTTCTGACTGACTTCACTCTGTATGACAGATTCTAGGTCCATCCACCTCACTACAAATAACTCAATTTCTTTTCTTTTTATGGCTGAGTAATACTCCATTGTAAATATGAGCCACATTTTCTTTATCCATTCATCAGTTGATGGACGCTTAGGTTGCTTCCATGTCCTGGCTATTGTAAATAGAGCTGCAGTGAACATTGTGGTACATGACTCTTTTTGAATTATGGTTTTCTCAGGATATATGCCCAGTAATGGGATTGCTGGGTCGTATGGTAGTTCTATTTGTAGTTTTTTAAGGAACCTCCATACTGTTCTCCATAGTGGCTGTATCAGTTTACGTTCCCACCAACCGTGCAAGAGTGTTCCCTTTTCTCCACACCCTCTCCAGCATTTATTGTTTCTAGATTTTTTGATGGTGGCCATTCTGACTGGTGTGAGATGGTATCTCATTGTAGTTTTGATTTGCATTTCTCTAATGATTAATGATGTTGAGCATTCTTTCATGTGTTTGTTGGCAATCTGTATATCTTCTTTAGAGAAATGTCTGTTTAGGTCTTCTGCCCATTTTTGGATTGGGTTGTTTGTTTTTTTGTTATTGAGCTGCATGAGCTGCTTGTAAATTTTGGAGACTGATCATTTGTCAGTTGCTTCATTTGCAAATATTTTCTCCCATTCTGAGGATTGTCTTTTGGTCTTGTTTATGGTTTCCTTTGCTGTGCAAAGGCTTTGAAGTTTCATTAGGTCCCATTTGTTTATTTTTGTTTTTATTTCCATTTCTCTAGGTGGTGGGTAAAAAGGATCTTGCTGTGATTTATGTCATAGAGTGTCCTGCCTATGTTTTCATCTAAGAGTTTGATAGTGTAAGGCCAGTTTGATAGTGTCTGGCCTTACATTGTGTTTAATCCATTTTGAGTTTTTTTTTGTGTATGGTGTTAGGGAGTATTCTAACTTCATACTTTTACATGTACCTGTCCAGTTTTCCCAGCACCACTTATTGAAGAGGCTGTCTTTTCTCCACTGTATATTCTTGCCTCCTTTATCAAAGATATTTCCTTTATCAAAGATAAGGTGACCATATGTGTGTGGGTTTATTTCTGGGCTTTCTGTCCTGTTCCATTGATCTATATTTCTTTTTTTGTTCCAGTACCATACTGTTTGATTACTGTAGCTTTGTAGCATAGTCTGAAGTCAGGGAGCCTGATTCCTCCAGCTCCGTTTTTCTTTCTCAAGATTGCTTTGGCTATTCGGGGTCTTTTGTGTTTCCATACAAATTGTGAAATGTTTTGTTCTAGGTCTGTTAGAAATGCCAGTGGTAGTTTGATAGGGATAGCAATGAATCTGTAGACTGCTTTGGATAATATAGTCACTTTCACAATGTTGATTCTTCCAATCCAAGAACATGGTATATCTCTCCATCTATTTGTATCATCTTTAATTTCTTTCATCACTGTCTTGTAGTTTTTTGCATACAGGTCTTTTGTCTCCTTAGGTAGGTTTATTCCTAGGTATTTTATTCTTTTTGTTGCAGTGGTAAATGGGAGGGTTTCCTTAATTTCTCTTTCAGATTTTTCATCATCAGTGTATAAGAATGCAAGAGATTTCTGTGCATTAATTTTGTATCCTGCTACTTTGCCAAATTCATTGATTAGCTCTAGTAGTTTTCTGGTAGCATCTTTAGGATTCTGTACATATAGCGTCACGTCATCTGCAAACAGTGACAGCTTTACTTCTTCTTTTCCGATTTGAATTCCTTTTATATCTTTTTCTTCTTTGATTGCTGTGGCTAAAACTTCCAAAGCTGTGTTGAATAATAGTGGTGAGAGTGGACAACCTTGTCTTGTTCTTGATCTTAGAGGAAATGGTTTCAGTTTTTCACCATTGAGAACGATGTTGTCTGTGGGTTCATCATATATGGCCTTTATTATGTTGAGGAAAGTTCCCTCTGTGCCTACCTTCTGGAGGGTTTTTTTTTTATCATAAATGGGTGTTGAATTTTGTCGAAGGCTTTTTCTGCATCATTTGAGAGGATCATGTGGTTTTTCTCCTTCAGTTTGTTAATGTGGTTTATCACATTGATTGATCTGTGTATATTGAAGAATCCTTGCATTCCTGGGATAAGCCCTGCTTGACCATGGTGTATGATCCTTTTAATGTGCTGTTGGAATCTGTTTGCTAGTATTTTGTTGAGGATATTTGTATCGATGTTCATCAGTGATATTGGCCTGTAGTTTTCTTTCTTTATGACATCTTTGTCTGGTTTTGGTATCAGGGTGATGGTGGCCTTGTAGAATGAGTTTTGGAGTGTTCTCCCTCTGCTATATTTTGGAAGAGTTTGAGAAGGATAGGTGTTAGCTCTTCTGTAAGTGTTTGATAGAATTCACCTGTGAAGCCATCTGGTCCTGGGCTTTTGTTTGTTGGAAGATTTTTAATCACAGTTTCAGTTTCAGTGCTTGTGATTGGTTTGTTTATGTTTTCTATTTCTTCCTTGTTCTGTCTTGGAAGGTTGTGCTTTTCTAAGAATATGTCCATTTCTTCCAGGTTGTCCATTTTATTGGCATACAGTTGCTTGTAGTAGTCTCTCATGATCCTTTGTATTTCTGCAGTGTCAGTTGTTACTTATCCTTTTTCATTTTTAATTGTGTGGATTTGAGTCTTCTCTCTTTTTTCTTGATGAGTCTGGCTAATGGTTTATCAATTTTGTTTATCTTTTCAAAGAACTGGCTTTTAGTTTTATTGATGTTTGGTATTGTTTCCTTCATTTCTTTTTCATTTATTTCTCATCTGATTCTTATGATTCTTTCCTTCTGCTAACTTTAGGGTTTTTTTGTTCTTCTTTCTCTAATTGCTTTAGGTGCAAGGTTAGGTTGTTTGAGGTGTTTCTTGTTCTTGAGGTAGGATTGTATTGCTATAAACTTCCCTCTTAGAACTGCTTTTGCTGCATCCTATAGGTTTTGGGTCATCGTGTTTTCATTGTCATTTGTTTCTAGGTATTTTTTGATTTCCTCTTTGATTTCTTCAGTGGTCTCTTGGTTATTTAGTAGTGTATTGTTTAGCCTCCATGTGTTTGTATTTTGTACAGTTTTTTTCCTGCAGTTGATATCTAGTCTCATCGTTGTGGTCAGAAAAGATACTTGATACGATTTCAATTTTCTTAAATTTACCCAAGGCTTGATTTGTGACCCAAGATATGATCTGTCCTGGAGAATGTTCCATTAGCACTTGAGATGTATTCTGTTGTTTTTGGATGGAATGTCCTATAAATATCAATTTAGTCCATCTTGTTTAATGTATCATTTAAAGCTTGTGTTTCCTTATTTATTTTCATTTTGGATGATCTGTCCATTGGTGAAAGTGGGGTGTTAAAGTCCCCTACTATGATTGTGTTACTGTTGATTTCCCCTTTTATGGCTGTTAGCATTTGCCTTATGTATTGAGGTGCTCCTATATTGGGTGCATAAATATTTACAATTGTTATATCTTCTTGTATTGATACCTTGAGCATTATGTAGTATCTTTCTTTGTCTTTTGTAATAATCTTTATTTTAAAGTCTATTTTGTCTGATATGAGAATTGCTGCTCTAGCTTTCTTTTGGTGTCCGTTTGCATGGAATACCTTTTTCCATCCCCTCACTTTCAGTCTGTATGTGTCCCTAGGTCTGAAGTGGGTCTCTTGTAGACAGCATATATATGGGTTCTGTTTTTGTATCCATTCAGCCAGTGTGTGTCTTTTGCTTAGAGCATTTAAGGTAGTTATCGATATGTATGTTTCTGTTACCATTTTCTTAATGTTTTGGGTTTGTTATTGTAGGTCTTTTCCTTCTCTTGCATTTCCTGCCTAGAGAAGTTCCTTTAACATTTGTTGTAAAGCTGGTTTGGTGGTGCTGAATTCTCTTAGCCTTTGCTTATCTCTTAAGGTTTTAATTTCTCCCTCGAATCTGAAAGAGATTGTTGCTGGGGAGAGTAATCTTGGTTGTAGGTTTTTCTCTTTCATCACTTTAAATATGTCCTGCCAGTCCCTTCTGGCTTGCAGAGTTTCTGCTGAAAGATCAGCTGTTAACCTTATGGGGATTCCCTTGTGTCTTATTTGTTGTTTTTCCCTTGCTGCTTTTAATATTTTTTCTCTATTTAATTTTTGATAGTTTGCTTAATATGTGTCTTGGTGTGTTTTTCCTAGGTTTTATCCTGTATGGGACTCTCTGCCCTTCCTGGTATTGATTGACTATTTCCTTTCCCATGTTAGGAAAGTTTTGAACTATAATTTTTCCAAATATTTTCTCAGTCTCTTTCTTTCTTTCTTCTTCTTCTGGGACCCCTATAATTTGAATGTTGGTTCATTTAATGTCCCAGAGGTCTCTGAGACTCTCCTCAATTCTTTTCATTGTTTTTTTTTTTTTAATCTGCTCTGCAGTAGTTATTTCCACTATTTTATCTTCCAGGTCCCTTATCCATTCTTCTGCCTCATTTATTCTCTATTGATTCCTTCTAGAGATTTTTTAAATTCATTTATTGTGGTGTTCATCATTATTTGTTTGCTCTTTAGTTCTTTTAGGTCCTTGTTCAGTGTTTCTTGTATTTTCTCTGTTGTATTTACAAGATTTTGGATCATCTTGACTATCATTACTCTGAATTGTTTTTCAGGTAGACTGCCTATTTCCTGTTCCTTTGTGTGATTGGTGGGTTTTTACCTTGCTCCCTCATCCGCTGTGTGTTTCTCTCTCTTCTCAATTTGCTTACCTTACTGTGTTTGGGGTCTGCTTTTCACAGGCTGCAGGTTCGTAGTTCATGTTGTTTTTGGTATCTGTCCCCAGTGGCTAATGTTGCTTCAGTGGGTTTTGTAGGCTTCCTGGTGGAGGGGAATGGTGCCTGTGTTCTGGTTGATGAGTCTGGATCTTGTCTTTCTGGTGGGCAGGACAGCATCTGGTGGCGTGTTTTGGGGTGTCTGTGGACTTACTATGATTTAAGGCAGCCTCTGTGCTAATGGGTGGGGTTGTGTTCCTGTCTTGTTAGTTGTTTCACATAGGGTTTCCAGCACTGTAGCTTGCTGGTCGTTGAGTGGAGCTGTGTTTTAGCATTGAGATGGAGATCTCTGGGAGGACTTTTGCCATTTGTTATTACTTGGAGCTGGGAGGTCTCTGGTGGACCAATGTCCTGAACTCGTCTCTCCTACCTCAGAGGCACAGGCCTGACAACCGGCCAGAGCACCAAGACCCTGTCAGCCACATGGCTCAGAAGAAAAGGGAGAAAAAAAAATTAAAAAAAAATAGTTATTAAAATAAAAAATAAAAAAAATTATTAAAAATAACAAAAAATTAAAAAGTAATAAGAAAAAGAAAAGAAAAGAAAGAAGAGAGCAACCAAACCAAAAAACAAATCCACCAGTGATAACAAGTGCTAAAAACTATACTAAGAAAACAAAAACAAAAACAGACAGACAGAACCGTAGGACAAGTGGTAAAAGCAGTTATACAGGCAAAATCACACAAAGAAGCATACATCTACACCCACAAAAAGACAAAAAGGAAAAAAATATATATAATCCTTATAAAAAGAGAGAGCAAGCAAATCAATAAGTCTATCAATGATGATAAATTCTAAATACTAAACTAAGATAAACATAAAACCAGAAATAAATTAGATGCAGAAAGCAAACCCCAAGTCTACAGTTGCCCCCAGAGTCCACCGCCTCAATTTGGGATGATTTTTTGTCTATTCAGGTACTTCAGTGATGCGGGGTACATCAAGTTGATTGTGGAGATTTAATCCGCTGCTCCTGAGGCTGCTGGGAGAGATTTCCCTTTCTTTTCTTTGTTCTCACAGCTCCTGGGGTTGAGCTTTGGATTTGGCCCCGGCTCTGCGTGTAGGTCTCCTGAGGGCGTCTGTTCCTGCCCAGACAGGATGGGTTTAAAGTAGCAGCTGATTAGGGGGCTCTGGCTCACTGAGGCCTGGGGGAGGTGGGGGGTAGAGAATGCAGGGCGAGCCTGCGACAGCAGAGGCCGGTGTGACATTGCAACAGCCTGAGGCCCCATGTGTTCTCCTAGGGAAGTTGTCCCTGGATCACGGGACCCTGGTAGTGGCGGGCTGCACAGGCTCCTGGGAGGGGTGGTGTGGATAGTGACCTGTGATTGCGCACAAGCTTCTTGGTGACTGCAGCAGCAGCCTTAGCATCTCATGCTCGTCTAGTGTCCATGCTGATAGCCGCAGCTCGCGCCCATCTCTGGAGCTCGTTTAGGCGATGCTCTGAATTCCCTCTCCTTCTGCACCCCGAAACAATGGTGTCTTGCCTCTTAGGCAGGTCCAGAGTTTCTCCCGGACTCCCTCCTGGCTAGCTGTGGCGCACTAGCCCCCTTCAGGCTGTTTTCATGCAGCCAACCCCAGTCCTCTCCCTGGGGTCTGATCTCCGAAGCCCGAGGCTCAGCTCCCAGCCCCTGCCCGTCCCGGTGAGTGAGCAGACAAGCCTCTCGGTCTGGTGAGTGCTGGTCAGCACCCATCCTCTGTGCGGAAATCTCTCCGCTTTGCCCTCTGCACCCCTGTTGCTGCGCTGTCGTCTGTGGCTCCGAAGCTTCCCCCCCTGCCCACCCTCGGTCTCTGCTCGTGAAGGCGCTTCCTAGTGTGTGGAAACTTTTCCTCCTTCACAGCTCCCTCCCAGAGGTGCAGGTTCCCTCCCAGAGGTGCAGGTTCCGTCCTTATTCTTTCGTCTCTGTTTTTTCTTTTTTCTTTTGCCCTACCCAGGTACGTGGGGGAGTTTCTTGCCTTTTGCGAAGTCTCAGTCTTCTGCCACAGTTCAGTAGGTGTTCTGTAGGAGTTGTTCCACATGTAGATGTATTTCTGATATATTTATGGGGAGGAAGGTGATCTCCATGTCTTACTCCTCTGCCATCTTGAAGGTCTCTTTGCTCACTTTTTAATGCACATGTTAAGTTGTAAGAGTTTTTTATTACATTCTAGATATTAATCTCTTATTGAGTTGGCCAAAATGTTCGTTCGGGTTTTTCCATAAGATGTTATGGAAAAACCCGAAGAACGTTTTGGCCTACCCAGTATATGATACATAACCTGCAAATATTTTTTCCTATCCTCTTCCCTACCTTAGCTCTTTCCTATTTCTTCTTTCCATCCAGGGTGTTCAGAGGAATTCTCCTCAACTAATAACCGTTATCACGTTACAAGCCTACACAGAAGCCTTCAAAGGCTCTTCATTGCCCACAGGGTGAAGTTGAAACTCCTAGAACTGATATTCATAGACATCCACTGTCAGGTCTCTCTCTACCTTTTTTTCTCTATTCCTTCTAGGAAACTTCAGCTGAATTGGACTATTTGTTCCCTAAATTTGACATCCAGTGTCCTGCCCCAGACCATTATCTGTTCTTTCTTATTAGCCTTACCTTACCTACAGACTAATGGGGATCCCCTTTTCTGAATGAATCCATTTCTGACTCACTTGATATTTATCCAACCATCTCCTTAAGCTCTGACCCATATATTGTTCTCTTTGTTTATCTTGTTCACATATGTACTATTGAATTTATACATGTATATGTGCGTGTTTATGTCTATCTGCCTTAGCTTCTACTGGAAAGAACCAGGCTGTGGTGGATCAAATTCTAGCTTTAGTACTTAATGGTATGGTAGCCTTGGACAGGTTTTTAAATCTTTGAACCTTTTCTTATCTATAAAATAGGGTTGAAACTTATATGACAGCGTTAGATTTTATGTATGCAGACACACAAACATGAACATACACACATAATTACACATTAATTACTTGGCTTAGTAGACACTCAGTGTCTTTATCCTGAAGGGCAGGGAAGTAATCTGTACAGACATTTAAAAAATGTCTGGGGCTTCCCTGGTGGCGCAGTAGTTAAGAATCCACCTGCCAATGCAGGGGACAGGCGTTCGAGCCCTGGTTTGGGAAGATCCCACATGCCGCGGAGCACCTAAGCCTGTGCACCACAACTACTGAGCCAGCGCTTTGGAGCCCGCAAGCCACAACTACTGAGCCCGTGTGCTACAACTACTGAAGTTCGTGCGCCTAGAGCCCGTGTTCCGCAACAAGAAAAGCCACTGCAATGAGAAGCCCGTGCACCGTAACGAAGAGTAGCTCCCGCTTGCCACAAGTAGAGAAAGCCCGCATGCAGCAGTGAAGACCCAGTGCAGGCAAAGATAAATAAATAAATAAAATAAATAAATAAATAGCTAGAGGTGCTGGAGAGGTGCTTGGTGTGGGCCAGGGTGCCCAGTTTGTGTGTGGTTTTGGGAAACCAGCCAGAGCCCAAGGAAGTTTCACTCTTCTTCCTAGGCCTTATTTCTGGGAGTAAGCAAGCATGTGTGTGCATTCTTCAGGAGTAGAATCTCGGTTTCTTATAGCCCTCCTATAAGTCCCACTAGTTTTCAAACCAGCTAAGGAGACACATCTTCCTGGTATTGAACCCCAGGGAGGTGGTGCTCAATATGTGGCTTGGACCACTCACTCCCCACGGAGGATCTCTGAGCCTGTGATATCCGTCTCCTCTTCTGTGTCCCCTCCTAGTGCTGCAGATCCTGATTGCTTCTCCTCACTTTCTGCCTGACTTTGTGTGGATCTTTCCTCATAGCCTTGGTTGAAGAAGAGTTCTTCTATCATTCTCCAATTTGTTTTCAATAAGAATTCCTCATGTAGCTGTATTGTGATGTGTTCCTGTGGGGAGGTGAGCTCAGCATTCTCCTACTCCACCAATTGATCTCCTCCCTTGATATTATCTTTTAATTATAGCCATCCTAGTGGATATGAAGTGATGTCTCACTGTGGCTTTGATTTGCAGTTTCCTAATGGCTGTTCATGTTGAACATTTTCTCATGTTATTTTAATTTATTAATTTATATTTTTTGGCTGCATTGGGTCTTTGTTGCTGTGCATGGGCTTTCTCTAGTTGCGTCGAGTGGGGGTTACTCTTTGTTGCGGTGTGCAGGCTTCTCATTGTGGTGGCTTTTCTTGTTCCAGAGCACGGGCTCTAGGTGCGTGGGCTTCAGTAGTTGCAGTTCTGTGGGCTCAGTAGTTGTGGCTCGCAGGCTCCAGAGCACAGGCTCAGTAGTTGTGGTGCCTGGACTTTGTTGCTCTGCAGCATGTGGGATCTTCCCAGACCAGTGCTCGAACCCATTTCCCCTGCATTGGCAGGCGGATTCTTAACTGCTGCGCTACCAGGGAAGTCCTTTCTCATGTTCTTATTGGCCACTTGTATATCTTCTTTAGAGAAATGTCTATTCAGATCCTTTGCCCATTTTTTTTCTAAAGTAGATTTATTTATTTATTTTTATTTTTTTGGCTGCACTGGGCAGCATGTGGGATCTTAGTTGCTGACTAGGGATCAAACCCGCGCCCCCTGCAGTGGAAGCTTGGAGTCTTAAGCACTGGACTACCAGGAAAGTCCCTGCCCATTTTTATTTTTATTTTATTTTATTTTTTTTTTTGTGGTTCGCGGGCCTGTCACTGTTGTGGCCTCTCCCGTTGTGGAGCACAGGCTCCGGACGCACAGGCTCAGCGGCCATGGCTACGGGCCCAGCCACTCCACGGCATGTGGGATCTTCCTAGACCGGGGCACGAACCCGTGTCCCCTGCATCGGCAGGCAGACTCTCAACCACTGCGCCACCAGGGAAGCCTCCTGCCCATTTTTAAATTGGATTATTTATCTTTTTATTATTCATTTGTAAATGTTCTTTGTATATTCTGGATACAAGTCCCTTATGAGATACATAATTCACACATTTTTTCCCATTTGCCATGTTGCAGCATGTATTGTGGTCTGTGTTTTCACTTTCTTGGTGGTGTCTATAGTTCTTGCTCTTCCATTTAGGTCTGTCATCCATTTTGTGTTAGTTTTCATGCCTAGTGTAAGGATAAAGGTTCCAACTTCTTTTTTTTTGCATGCGGATATTCAGTTGTCCCAACATAGGTAGATGGCTTTTTAATATTTGTATTTCAATACTGCAAACGTTCAAAAAGATTTCCTCCATCAGTGCATGAAAACTTTCATTTTTAGCTTTATACCAAGGTTTTGATTACCCTGGTTGCACATTAGAATCACTTGGGGAGCTTTTGAAAAAGTCTAGGGTTTAGACACAACCTCAGAGATTCTGATTTAATTAGTCTGTTCTGGAGCCTAGTTATCAGTATGTTTTTGAAAGCCTTGTAGTTGATTATGAAGTCTAATTAGGGTGAGAACCACAGCTCTGTGCTCTTCAAAAAAAGAAATGGAAAAAAACCACTAGGTTTTATGCTTCACTATATTTTTTTCCTCTTCAGTAATGTGTTGCTTTTGTCAGTAGAAGAAAAAATTTTTAATAATTTGTTAAACAGTAATTTAAACAGAGTTTTAGTTTTATAATGAAAGATTATATTTTTAATGGTAGCTTGTTTATGATGTGAAATTTGATTCTGGTAACCAATAAATCTTAAAGATGGCTTATGTTTAGGTGTTACAGAAAATCCCTTAATCCAGGAAGGCAGTGAGTTTATCCACATGTTTGATTTATACCATGAGGAAATTAACTTCACGAGGAACTCAACATGAGGACTGTGATGTACATATGTCAGTTCAAGTCAGAGAGCATACCTTTAGGGACTGGGTTGTGTGGTATTTCAAGTTGTTAGACTAGACCTCAGACTATATATTCTGTGTACTTACTGAAATATTTCCAGTATATTTGGAAAACATGGGTTTCTTTGTGAATACTGATAAAGGTAATTCCTAAGATACTTATTAAGCATGTAGGCACTGTTAAGTTCTGGGCTGCAAAGAATAGACTGTAGTCTTTGCTCTTTACAGTCTAATGGAGAAATAGATATATAAGTAAGTGACTTGAATAAGAAGCCATTCTAATGATTTGAACAAGACATTGAGGATCATTACCTTTCATGGAAGTAAAGCAGATTTTCTACAGGAAATAACATTTAGGATAAGTTTTGAAGAATGAATATGTGAAGCGTATGCTAAGAGGAAGTAGAGAAGAGCAGGATAAATAGTCTGTGCCCAGATGTCAAAGATAAAGCACACCTCTGAGGAAATACAAGTTGTTAGGATCGTAACACAGGGTAGGTGTAAGGTAACCATGGGAGATAAACCAGCGAAGGGGTGGGGCCAAGTCTGGTGGGTTTGTGTTTCTACCAGTCCAAGAAGTGCCTTCGGTTTTTAAGTAAAAATAAAAGATACATTCTTCATTTTCACCAAGAACTTTATTGAACAACGTATTCACCCTTTTGTTCCACTACCTTCTTCCATTTTTCAGGCAACTTCATAATTCCATCTTCCCAAAACTTTTTACCTTTTTAAGCAAAGAACTCTTCCAGGTGCCTTTTACAGTCTTGCAGGGAATTGAAATTTTTTCCATTAAGAGAATTTTATAAAGACCGAAATAAATGGAAATCCAAAGATGCAATGTCTGGTGAATACAGTGGATGAATCAGAACCAGCCAAGCTGTAACAGTTTTTGCCTAGTCATCAGAGAAACATGCGGTCTTGCGTCATCCTGATGGAAGGTTATGCGTTTTCTCTTGTCTTATTCTGGATGCTCTTTGTTGAGTGCTGCTTTCAGTTGGTCTAACTGGGAGCAATACTTGTTGGAATTAATCGTTTGGTTTTCTAGAAGGAGGTCATAATAAAGGACTCCCTTCCAATCCCACCATATATACAACATCACCTTCTTTGGATGAAGACGGGCCTTTGGTGTGGTTGGTGGCAGTTCATTTCACTTTCCCCACGATCTCTTCCATTCCACATTATTGTACAGTATCTGCTTTTCATCACCTGTCACAATTTATTTTAAAAACGGAACATTTTCGTTATATTTAAGTAGAGAATTGAATACGGAAATACAGTCAAGAAGTTTTTCTTCACTTAACTTATGTGGAACCCAAACATCAAAGCGATTCACATAACCAAGCTGGTGCAAATGATTTTCAGTGCTTGATTTGGATATTTTGGGTATGTCGGCTGTCTGCCGCACTGTATAACATTGATTGTTCTCAGTTAATGTTTTGATTTGATAGCTGTCAACTTCAACTGGTCTACCTGAACATGGAGCATCGTCCAGCGAGAAATCTCCAGCACAAAACTTCGTAAACCACTTTTGACACATTCGATCAGTCACAGCACCTTCTCCATACACTGCACAAATCTTTTTTTTGCATTTCAGTTGCGTTTTACCTTTCTTGAAATAATAAAGCATGATATGCCGAAAATGTTGCTCTTTTTCTTTCATCTTCAGTATTAAAATGGCTACACAAAAATTCACCAGTTTTGATAAGTCTTTTCTTAAATGCATGCTGATATGACAGCTGTCACATACAGTCTAACAAAATTGTTTCACATGAAGTTAAAGACAACTAAGTGCTACTAGAGCCATCTTAAGAAAAAACCAAATGAACCTTTTGGCCAACCCAGTAATGCCACACTTAGAGGTGCTTGTGATAAGCCATTTTTGTATTATGACTTCTAATTATATTACATGTTTATATCCCTTTTTAATGTTTTTGTTTTATATATCATATGCATAATATATTGCTACAGTAATGCTTAATTTGTTAATAAAAATATACATATATGGAGGTGGATACTCAAAATCTTTTACTGATAGAATACCTGATTAAACATCTCTGGAAGCCTCTTATAGGTTATGGAAATCCACTAAAGTATTTTAAACAGAAGAACAATATCAGATTTATATTTTAGGAAGAAGGATTGTAGGGTAGGGATACGGAGACCAGTAGAAAGCTATTAAAATAGTCTGGGCCTGACATTGTGAAGGGCTCAACTAAAAGAGTGACCTTTATCTTGCTGAGGTCTTTGGCCCTCCAGAGTTCTGGCTGAGAATATTTCTTAATTACCTAAAATTTATTAAGTTGAAAGATGAGTGGAAAGGATTGTTGGGTCCACATGATGATGTTTAGTGCATGTTGTTCTTACATAATTGCCATTATCTTTTTTCTTGGAAAAAAAGCATCTTCCTCTCCCTACCTACCGCATTTTCCTCAGAAGTTTAATATTCCCCCATATCGCCTTATCTCTTTTTAAAGAGGTGTTCTATTGGTGTTTTTTCTTTGTTGGGTTATAGTTTACATACAGTAAAATGAACAAAATTCAGATTTACAGTTTATTTTGACAAATGTATGTACCCATGTTACTACCATCTAAAGTAAAAAACAATTTTCATCATCCCAGAAAGATTCCTGGTTTTTCTCTCTATCTCTTAAGTAACCATAGTTCTTATTTCTTTCACTATATATTAATTCTACCCATTCTTGAGTTTCATATAAGTGGAATCATACACTATGCATTCGTGTCTGACTTTTTGCTCAACATAATATTTTAAGAATTCATCCATGTTACACACATCATTTTTTGGATCGTATGACTGTACCACAGTGTGTTTATCCTTTCTCCTATTGATAAATATTTAAATTGTTTCCATTTTTTTCTTATTATTAATAATCTGCTATGAACAATTTGGTGAACATACGCTTTGATTTTTCTTGAGTATATTCTTAGGAGCAGAATTGCTAGGTCTTGTGTTCAGTTTTATTAGAAACTGCGAAACTTTCCTAAAGTACAAGGTTGTACCATTGTATACTCTTAGCAGTATGTGAGATTTCAAGTTGCTCTACATTCTGACAGTTGGCATTGTCAGATTTTTATTTTTAGTCATCTTACTGGGTGTGAAGTGGTATCTCATTGTGGTTTTAATTTGCATTTTGCTGTCGACTACTGAAATTCAGTAGTATCTGGTGATTCATCACAGTTAACTATTAGTCATTCATACCTTCTTTTGCTAAGTGTCTGTTCAAGTATTTTGCTCATTAAAAAATATTGGATTGTTTCGTTTTAAAAATTATTTTTGTACATCCTGGTTGTGAGTCTTTTGTCAGATATATGTATTTTGAGTTTTCCCATTAGTCTATGGCTTTCCTAATCATTTTCTTAATTGTGTCTTTTGATGAGCATGTTTATTTTAGTGAAGTTCATTTTCTCAGTTTTTGATTTTATTGTTAGTGACTTTTGTGTCTTGTCAAAGGAATTTTTGCCTATTTTAAGGTTGTGAGGATATTCTGTGTTCTCTTGCATATGAATATCTAATTATTTCAGAACCATTTGTTGAAAAGACCATCCTTTCCCTACTGAATTGTAGAGGCTCCTCTGTTGTAAAATGAAGTATTAGTGTGAATATATTTCTGGACTATGTTATGTTTCATTGATCTGTTTGTCCTTATGCCAGTACTGTACTGTCTTAATTGCTGTAGCAAAGTAAATCTTAATATCAGGTAGTATACTTTTCATCAAAAATTATTTTAGCTATTCTAGGGTCTTTGGATTTTCATGTTAGTTTTAGAATCAGCTTGGCAGTTTTTACGAAATGCCTGCTGGAATTTTGATTAGGATTGTGTTGAAGTTATAGATCAATTTGGGAGAATCGACATCTTAATGGTGTTGTGTTTTCCAGTCCATGTACATGAAATATCTCTGTTTAGGTCTTTAATATCTTTTAGTAATGCTTTGAGGTATTTTAGGTAGAGTTCTTGCTCATCTTTCATTGTCTTTTCCCTAGATATTTGATTTTTTTTGATGTTATAAGAGTGGTATTTAAAAAAAATTAATTTCCCAAGTGTTTGCTCAGTATATGTATATAAAAATCACATGATTTTTGTATACTGACCTTGAATTCCACAACTTTATAAACTCAGTTAGTTTTGGTACTTTGTAGATTCCTTTGGATATGTTATGTACATAATCATGCCATCTGTGAATGCAGACAGCTTTCTTTCTAGTCTGTGTGCTTAATCCTTTTTATTTTCTAATTAGGGCCATCAGAAGTTATTTTTGATGAATTACTAGATTAATTCTGAACTAGAGTTATCCTTTCTGGTTCTAGTAGTAAATATACACCATACTGGAATTTGGTGTCAAGTGACTATCATAATGGAATGGAAGGAGGGAGGTTGGAGTGTTGTTTTTGAGTTAAGCTAAATTATCTTAAAAAGTTTGTTTTGGATACAGAACCTGCATGCCCTCTATATTGAATACAACCAAATCCACCTTGAGATAGCTGTTCAGTAAGGTTGACAGTTGTACCTAGAATGCAGGATTAGGGTCAGATAATGTTTCTTGTATCATTTTAAGGGAATATTTCATAATGCCATTTGCAGCAACATGGATGGACCTAGAGATTATCATACTAAGTGAAGTAAGTCAGAAAGAAAAAGACAGATACCATATGGTATCACTTATATGTGGAATCTAACATATGACACAGGGCTTCCCTGGTGGTGCAGTGGTTGAGAGTTCACCTGCCAGTGCAAGGGACACGGGTTCGTGCCCCCGTCCGGGAAGGTCCCACATGCTGCGGAGCGGCTGGGCCCGTGAGCCATGGTCGCTGAGCCTGCGCGTCCGGAGCCTGTGCTCCACAACGGGAGAGGCCACAACAGTGAGAGGCCCGGGTACCGCAAAAAGAAAAGAAAAATAAAATATGACACAAATGAACTTACTATGAAACAGAAACTGACTCATAGACATATAGAGAACAGACTTGTGATTGCCAAGGGGGAGGGGAGGACTGGGAGTTTGGGACTAGCAGATGTGTAAACTATTATATATAGAATGGATAAACAGCAAGGTCCTATTGTATAGCACAGGGAACTATAGTCAATATTCTGTAATAAACCATAATGGAAAAGAATATGAAAAAGTATGGATTGTATAACTGAATCACTTTGCTGTACATCAGAAACTAGCATAACATTGTAAATTGACTATATTTCAATTAAAAATATGGCAAAAAAAAATTTCAGGTTTTCTGCAAGCTTGAAAAGGGGACTTATCTCTCACTTTCCGGACTTTCCCCCCCACCTTAGTTTTAGCTTTCACTGCTTTATTG
Source organism: Tursiops truncatus (assembly GCF_011762595.2). Lineage (NCBI taxonomy): Eukaryota > Metazoa > Chordata > Mammalia > Artiodactyla > Delphinidae > Tursiops > Tursiops truncatus. The sequence continues at coordinate 93,847,468 of NC_047040.1, read as the reverse complement.
TGGGCATTCTTCCTAGCAAACCAAGCTCTTACGTATATCATTTATTACTTACTGCAGTTTGAGACTTTTGGTACAGGCCATATATATCTTAACACAGGTTAACCTCACTTTAAAGAAACCCAGTGTATAAAAATCATAGTTTTTGATATGTATCATACATGGTGATTATTCTCCTAATAAAAAGATTCAGAATTATAAATACCTTGCCAGGAACACATAAAACTTAGGTACAGTCTGAAAAACACTTTTAAAAAATTCAGTAATGCAGAGAATCATTCCTTACATTTTTCCTGTCTAGTTTTGGGCTATCTGTATTTGGAAGTTGCTGAGTTGGTATTTCTGCCTTGTAGTGGTGGTGCTATGCTGTAATGACTATCTGTAATATCTCTCCAGTGGAAAGAATAGCTATGGGAGACTAGAGGACTTGTGGCAAAAATCCTTTTTTATGGTTATGTTGTGTAAGTAAGAGGGCTGTTTGGAATTTTTAATTAAAATATTTTCCAATGAAGAAGTTGCTGTTTAATTGAAAATATTTGAATGCCAAAGGTTGATAAAGAAGCTTGCAGAACCTGTTAAGCAAATAAGTACTACAGATTTCATGTGACTTAAATTGATTTTACAAATTTGCTTTTCTTTTTCTGAAGCAGTTTCTGATATCCAGTAATTCTGTGTACCATGTAGTGATGTTATTAGATTTGAGATCTTTATAATAAAAATAATATTGTCGTGTATTTTTTTATAATTTTTAAAATTTATGAAACTTAACTATTTTCAGTTAAAAGCTACTCACAGATTCTGCTGTTGGTCGAGAAGGTGTTGGGGTTTTATTGGTGTGTGAAGAGGCATGGAATTTACTGTATATTCATGATTTTATATAGAGACTCATCTTACAAAAATTACTTGAAAATTACAATTTTGTAAGTCACTTGATAGTTAATATTCTAGGGGAATTTTCTTCTAAAGGAGCACTGATAAATAGTTTATAAAATAATTTCCTCTTTGTTTATTCACTTACATATTTTTCCTTTTCCTTTTATTATGGGAAGGATAAATATAGGATCGAACTTTTAGATTAATGGGCAGAAAAAGGGAAAAAAGATCTGTGGTTAATAAACCTAATGGTAACTGTTGAATACCATAAAGTAGATGTTTTTCCTTTTTTTGTTTTTTTTGTTAAATACAGGGTATATTTACTTCTGGCACATGGGAAGAGAAATCAGATGAGATTTCATTTGCTGATTTCAAGTTCTCCATCACTCATCATTATCTTGTACAAGAATTCCCTGATAAAGAAGGAAAGGATGAAGTATTAGAAGGTAAGTTTGTACTACATATTTTTAAACTCTTGTAAGAGTGATTATAATTTTGAATTATGAATTTAGTTCTCTTAATTAAGTAGTATCCTCTGGAGATATTTTACATATGCAAAGTCGTTTCACATCTGAAATAGAGTATGATCTTTGCAGAGGAAAAATTGCAGCATCATTTATTTTAAAATTAATTAAATCAGCACATATTTATTGAATGCCTGAGATGTGCTCGGTACTCTGCTAAGCCCAACTGAGAAAAGTTTACATTCCAGTAGGGGAGATAAGGTCTATAAGTAAGTAACAATAGTAAGAGGTAAAAAGTGGTAAGTGCCATCCCAAAGCACAAAGTCTTACTGGAGTTCAGAATAGGAAAGATCACTTTTAGTCCAGAGAGATTAGAGAAGATGTTATAGAGAATTAAGTAACTAAGCTGGGCTTTGAAGAATTTTAAAAAAGTTATTGATTAGTCAGTATCATGTTTTGGATATACCCCAGACTTCAGAGTCAGATCAAGTGGATTAAAATTCTGGTTTTTCTACTTACTAGTTACTTGACCTTTCTACATTTGACTGATCTCATTTGTAAAATGGAGTAATACTACCTGGAGGGTTAATGGGAGGATTTAATAAGATACTGTACATAAGCACCTATCTCATGATTACTGATGTTTACCAGGCTCTTGTATAAGCATTGCAGTTAGTATTCAAGTTAGCAAACATCATTTGCAGCTTAATAAATAATTTTAAGAGTTAGTTTCTTCCCCAAAAAGGCATATATTTTATTTGCTAGGCATAATTTACAAACTTGCAAAGGCAACTTGATTTTATATTATCAGTCATTTTAAGAGAAAGATCCATTTTAAGAGTTTTTTTTTTTTTTGCGGTACGTGGGCCTCTCACTGTTGTGGCATCTCCCGTTGCGGAGCACAGGCTCCGGATGCGCAGGCTCAGCGGCCATGGCTCACGGGCCCAGCCGCTCTGCAGCATATGGGATCTTCCCAGACCGGGGCACGAACCCGTGTCCCCTGCATCGGCAGGCGGACTCTCAACCACTGCACCACCAGGGAAGCCCCTAGAATCAGTGTTTCTGAGATGAATAGAGATGAGAGAATAGATGAATAGATGATGAGAGAAGGTGAATGGATTTAAGGTAGTTAAGGCATTATTGCTGCATGTGTGTATGTATTGGGCAGTTTTAATTTGGTCGTGATTGAAGCTGTAACTAATGGTAGAAGCTACAAGCAAACCATTAGCTCAATTAATTTGGAGATACATGTTTAAAACGATTATCAGAGGTCAGAAGATTTGAACACCGGTCTTTTATTTATTGGAGTTGCTTATTGTTTTAATTAGAGCATCAAGTCATTAGTGTTCTCCTGTTCTTTTTTCAAATTAACAAAATACAAATTTGCTCAGCAAGTATAGCTATACAGCAAAAGGAAATTGGTTTTTTTTTTTTGGCTGCACAGCGTGGCATGTGGGATCTTCCCCGACCAGGGATCGAACTTGCGCCCCCAACAGTGGAAGTGCGGAGTCCTAACCACTGGACCTCCAGGGAGGTTCCAGGAAATATTTTTATAAACATTATTCTTTATGCTTTGAATTTATTATGCATTTACGAGTGTAAGTAATTATCATTGATGTTAGTATCTTATTATGGATAGTAATACATGTACTTACAGATATATGGGTTATAAAGGAGAAGCTGCGTAGTGGTTTTACAAGAATATTTAAGACGGCCAGGGGTGAGCAAAGGCTAGCCATGGGAGGTGTATAGAGTTGACAGACTTCTAAGTATAATTTTGAAGAAAAGTAAAGACAAGGGCAGGCTAAGAAGAACAAATAAAACAAGGTTTTCTAGTAAGGAATGAGAAATTGTTTGAATCATGATTTAGAAGAATGGAAAATATAAACATGGGAATGATATATATATCAATATATATTTTTTTATGGACTTTTTTTTTTTTTAAAAGAAAAGGGAGAGAGCAAGCGAGACACTGGTCTTCCTCCAAAGCTTAGAGTTAGCCTTAGATACAAATCGTTCAGCAGTCGCAAAACTACATGGACTAGCAAGACATGTCATAGAATGATTTCTTTAAATCATGTGATAAAATTCTGCCTTAGAATGAACATACTCACTTTTTAATTATCAAATATTTCTGTAGATGTTATTCCACAATCTATGCAAGATTTGCTGTGCATGAATAATGACTTTCCTCCCAGAGCACATTGCCTGGTAAGATGGTAAGTATACATTTTACTCAGATAACTTTTAGTATGTATGTCAGGAAGGCCCCATGACTGACTCCAGGTTTGATGATTTTCTAGGAGTTCCCACTGGGCTCAGCATGTAGTTGCTGTTATTGCTAGGATTTCTTAGAGTGACAGCATGCAAAGCAAAATCAGCAAAGGGAAAGGTGCCTTAGGCAAAGTTTGGAGGAAGTGCAAGTGTTTAAGAGTCCTTTCCTAATGGAGTCACAGAGGACATATTCAGTTCCTTTAGCAACAAGTTGTGACAACACATATGAAACGTTTTCTACCAGAGAAGCTTGTTAAAGCCTCAGCTCTCAGGTTTTTAATTAGGGGCTGGTCACGTAGGCACCCTCTGACTGTTACATAACAAAATTTCAGACTCCTAAAAGGAAAGCAGGTGTTCAGCATAAACCGCTTTGTTTGTACAAACAGTTTAGGCACAGTAACTCATCAGTTAGGGAAAATGGTGAGACGCCTCCACAAATCCAGGTTCCCAGGTACCAGCCAACGGGCAGCCTTAGAAGTAGGCCTTTCTGAGGATAGCAGTCATAGTCCTGCTGTTAAATCCTTTCTGAACAGTATGTGTCATAATCTAGGTTGTACCTAACTATAATTCTGATGACTAGCATAGAACGCTTAAATATCATAGGAAACTTAATATATATTGCTGAAAATTGAATTGACATAAAATGTTGATCTCAAACAGTTATGTGATAACATCAAAACTCTCTTACGTCTGTTAAACTTTCTAAAGATCTTTTAATCTTTTTTCAATTATTCTCAGCATCTCTTTATTTTGAAGAGGTTGGTGTTAAAACATACTACCATCAAAATGGCCCAAGTATGAGTATATGGTCAAGGAAGGAGACCTAGTTGAAGGAAATTTATATACTGGTTTTAAATTATTCTGTTGGTGTGAGTTGGTCTTTTGATTTTTTTTATTAAAGAATTTCTAAGGAAAGGGAAAATGACAGTATCTGTGTTTGTTTCTTTTTTCTTCATTCCATTGTGATTACTATATCAAGTAGATTATGTAGCACTAAAAAGAAGAAAACTATTTGCAAGTGCAATACACTGGTTAATGTTTCACAAATAGTCCTGTTATTTTAATCTGATCTTTTAAAAACTGTGAACTTAACTACAAAAGGAATTTAATGAATAAATTACCCATTTAATTTAATCCATCTAGATTCTTTTATCTTTTAAAATGTGAATACATACATTTAACATGACAAAATATGTCAGAAGGCAGCTTGTATAATAGAGCATGCATTTATGTGCATTCATTCATTCAGCATTAATTGACCATCTACTGTTTGGTCAGACGCTGAATTAGACAAACTAATGTTTAATTTCTAGCTCAAGTACTTATTATCTCAGCAACTTTGGGCAAGTTATTTAATTTCTTTGATTTGGTTTCTGCATTGGTAAAGTAAGAATAATAAATAATATGTGCCTTTGAGAGTAACTGTGAGGATTTAATAAGATAATAACACATAGTGCATATATCAAAATCTCACTGCTGTTATATAATTTCTGTTCAGCTTTTTAATATATATTTCAAAAAAGTGTATTTGACAAGTAGTCCATAGTTAAATATTCATTGAATAAATACATGAAACCTTTCTATGTATGAAATTAATAAATCACTTGTTAGTGATTTCTTTATTAACGGAAGTCACTTGTTAGTAGTTTTTTTTTTAAATAAATTTATTTGTTTTATTTATTTTTGGCTGCGTTGCATCTTCGTTGCTGCACGCGGCCTTCCTCTAGTTGCGGCAAGCGGGGGCTACTCTTTATTGCAGAGGACAGGCTTCTAATTGTGGTGGCCTCTCTTGTTGCAGAGCACAGGCTATAGGTGCGTGGGCTCAGTAGTTGTGGCTTGAGGGCTCTAGAGCGCAGGCTTGGTAGTTGTGGCGCACGGGCTTAGTTGCTTCGCACCATGTGGGATCTTCCTAGACCAGGGCTTGAACCTGTGTCCGCTGCATTGGTAGGTGGATTCTTTTTTTTTTTCTTTTTTGCGGTGGGCGGGCCTCTCACTGTTGTGGCCTCTCCCGTTGTGGAGCACAGGCTCCGGACGCACAGGCTCAGCGGCCATGGCTCACGGGCCTAGCTGCTCCGCGGCATGTGGGATCTTCCTGGACCGGGGCACGAACCCGTGTCCCCTGCATTGGCAGGCGGACTCTCAACCACTGCGCCACCAGGGAAGCCCTGGTAGGTGGATTCTTAACCACAGCGCCACCAGGGAGCTCCCAGTAGTTTTTTTTCTTTAATATTCCCATTTGCTTTTTAAACATTTTATTTTTAAAATTAGCATAAAGTAAATTGACCTTTTTTTGTTTTTGGTGAACAGTTCACTGAACTTTAACACATGTATAGGTTTTTTTTTTTCCCTTAACATCTTTATTGGAGTATAATTGCTTTACAGTGGTGTGTTAGTTTCTGCTTTATAACAAAGTGAATCAGTTATACATATACATATGTTCCGATATTTCTTCCCTCTTGTGTTTCCTTCCCTCCCACCCTCCCTATCCCACCCCTCTAGGTGGTCACAAACCACCGAGCTGATCTCCCCGTGCTATGCGGCTACTTCCCACTAGCTATCTATTTTACGTTTGGTAGTGTATATATGTCCATGCCAGTATCTCAGGTTGTCACAGCTTACCCTTCCCTCTCCCCGTATCCTCAAGTCCATTCTCTAGTAGGTCTGTGTCTTTATTCCCGTCTTACCCCTAGGTTCTTCATGACTTTTTTTTTTTCCTTAGATTCCATATATATGTGTTAGCATATGGTATTTGTTTTTCTCCTTCTGACTTACTTCACTCTGTATGACAGACTCTAGGTCCATCCACCTCACTACAAATCACTCAATTCGTTTCTTTTTATGGCTGAGTAATATTCTATTGTACATATGTGCCACAACTTCTTTATCCATTCATATGTCAGTGGACACTTAGGTTGCTTCCATGTCCAGGCTATTGTAAATAGAGCTGCAATGAACATTTTGGTACATGACTCTTTTTTTTTTTTTTTTTTTTTTTGCGGTACGCGGGCCTCTCACTGTTGTGGCCTCTCCCGTGGCGGAGCACAGGCTCCGGACACGCAGGCTCAGCGGCCATGGCCCACGGGCGCAGCCACTCCGTGGCATGTGGGATCCTCCTGGACTGGGGCACAGACCTGCGTCCCCTGCATCGGCAGGCGGACTTTCAACCGCTGCGCCACCAGGGAAGCCCACGTGACTCTTTTTGAATTATGGTCTTCTCAGGGTATATGCCCTGTAGTGGGATTGCTGGGTCGTATGGTAGTTCTATTTGTAGTTTTTTAAGGAACCTCCATACTGTTCTCCATAGTGGCTGTATCAATTTACATTCCCACCAATAGTGCAAGAGTGTTCCCTTTTCTCCATACCCTCTCCAGCATTTATAGTTTATAGATTTTTTGATGATGGCCACTTTGACCGGTGTGAGATGATATCTCATAGTAGTTTTGATTTGCATTTTTATAATGATTAATGATGTTGAGCATTCTTTCATGTGTTTGTTGGCAGTCTGTATATCTTCGTTGGAGAAATGTCTATTTAGGTCTTCTGCCCATTTTTGGATTGGGTTGTTTTTTCGTTATTGAGCTGCATGAGCTGCTTGTAAATTTTGGAGATTAATCCTTTGTCAGTTGCTTCATTTGCAAATATTTTCTCCCATTCTGAGGGTTGTCTTTTGGTCTTGTTTATGGTTTCCTTTGCTGTGCAAAAGCTTTGAAGTTTCATTAGGTCCCATTTGTTTATTTTTGTTTTTATTTCCATTTCTCTAGGAGGTGGATCAAAAAGATTCTTGCTGTGATTTCTGTCATAGAGTGTTCTGCCTATGTTTTCCTCTAAGAGTTTGATAGTGTCTGGCCTTACATTTAGCTCTTTAATCCATTTTGAGTTTATTTTTGTGTATGGTGTTAGGGAGTGTTGTAATTTCATACTTCTACATGTACCTGTCCACTTTTCCCAGCACCACTATTGAAGAGGCTGTCTTTTCTCCACCGTATATTCTTGCCTCCTTTATCAAAGGTAAGGTGACCATATGTGCGTGGGTTTATCTCTGGGTTTTCTGTCCTGTTCCATTGGTTTATATTTCTGTTTTGTGCCAGTACCATACTGTCTTGATTACTGTAGCTTTGTAGTATAGTCTGAAGTCAGGGAGCCTGATTCCTCCAGCTCCATTTTTCGTTCTCAAGATTGCTTTGGCTCTTCGGGGTCTTTTGTGTTTCCATACAGATTGTGAAATGTTTTGTTCTAGTTCTATGAAAAATGCCAGTGGTAGTTTGATAGGGATTGCATTGAATCTGTGGATTGCTTTGGGTAGTACAGTCATTTTCACAGCGTTGATTCTTCCAAACAAGAACATGGTATATCTCTTCATCTATTTATATCAACTTTAATTTCTTTCATCAGTGTCTTATAATTTTCTGCATATAGGTCTTTTGTCTCCTTAGGTAGGTTTATTCCTACATATTTTATTCTTCTTGTTGCAATGGTAAATGGGAGTGTTTTCTTAATTTCACTTTTAGATTTTTCATCATTAGTGTATAGGAATGCCAGAGTCTCTATGCACAAATTTTGTATCCTGCTACTTTACCAAATTCATTGATTAGCTCTAGTAGTTTTCTGGTAGCATCTTTAGGATTCTCTATGTAGAGTATCATGTCATCTGCAAACAGTGACAGCTTTAGTTCTTCTTTTCCAATTTGGATTCCTTTTATTTCTTTTTTTTCTCTGATTGCTGTGGCTAAAACTTCCCAAGCTATGTTGAATAATAGTGGTGAGAGTGGGCGACCTTGTCTTGTTCTTGATCTTAGTGGAAATGGTTTCAGTTTTTCACCATTGAGAACGATGTTGGCTGTGGGTTTGTCATATATGGCCTTTATTATGTTGAGGAAAGTTCTCTCTATGCCTACTTTCTGCAGGGTTTTTATCATAAATGGGTGTTGAATTTTGTCGAAATCTTTCTCTGCATCATTTGAGAGGATCGTATGGTTTTTCTCCTTCAATTTGTTAATATGGTGTATCACATTATTGATTTGCATATATTGAAGAATCCTTGCATTCCTGGAATAAACCCCACTTGATCATGGTGTATGATCCTTTTAATGTGCTGTTGGATCCTGTTTGCTAGAATTTTGTTGAGGATTTTTGCATCTATGTTCATCAGTGATATTGGCCTGTAGTTTTCTTTCTTTGTGACATCCTTGTCTGGTTTTGGTATTAAGGTGATGGTGGCCTCGTAGAATGAATTTGGGAGTGTTCCTCCCTCTGCTATATTTTGGAAGAGTTTGAGAAGGATAGGTGTTAGCTCTTCTCTAAATGTTTGATAGAATTCGCCTGTGAAGCCATCTGGTCCTGGGGTTTTGTTTGTTGGAAGATTTTTAATCACAGTTTCAATTTCAGTGCTTGTGATTGGTCTGTTCATATTTTCTATTTCTTCCTGGTTCAGTCTCAGCAGGTTGTGCATTTCTAAGAATTTGTCCATTTCTTCCAGGTGTCCATTTTATTGGCATAGAGTTGCTTGTAGTAATCTCTCATGATCCTTTGTATTTCTGCAGTGTCAGTTGTTACTTCTCCTTTTTCATTTCTAATTCTATTGGTTTGAGTCTTCTCCCTTTTTTTCTTGATGAGTCTGGCTAATGGTTTATCAATTTTGTTTATCTTCTCAAAGAACCAGCTTTTAGTTTTATTAATCTTTGCTGTCGTTTCCTTCATTTCTTTTTCATTTATTTGTGATCTGATCTTTATGATTTCTTTCCTTTTGCTAACTTTGGGGTTTTTTTGTTCTTCTTTCTCTAAATGCTTTAGGTGCAAGGTTAGGTTGTTTATTTGAGATGTTTCCCGTTTATTAAGGTAGGATTGTATTGCTCTAAACTTCCCTCTTAGAACTCTTTTGCTGCATCCCATAGGTCTTGGGTCGTTGTGTTTTCATTGTCATTTGCTTCTAGGTATTTTTTGATTTCCTCTTTGATTTCTTCAGTGATCTCTTGGTTATTAAGTAGTGTATTGTTTACTGTCCATGTGTTTGTATTTTTTTACAGATCTTTTCCTGTAATTGATATCTAGTCTCATAGCATTGTGGTCAGAAAAGATACTTGATACGATTTCAGTTTTCTTAAATTTACCAAGGCTTGATTTGTGACCCAAGATATGATGTACCCTGGAGAATGTTCCATGAGCACTTGAGAAAAATGTGTATTCTGTTGTTTTTGGATGGAATGTCCTATAAATGTGAATTAAATCCATGTTGTTTAATGTATCATTTTAAGCTTGTGTTTCCTTATTTATTTTCATTTTGCATGATCTGTCCTTGGTGAAAGTGGGGTATTAAAGTCCCCTACTATGATTGTGTTACTGTCGATTTCCCCTTTTATGGCTGTTAGTATTTGCCTTATTTATTGAGGTACTCCTATGTTGGGTGCATAAATATTTACAATTGTTATATCTTATTGGATCGATCCCTTGATCATTATGTAGTGTCCTTCTTTGTGTCTTTTAATAGCCTTATTTTAAAGTCTATTTTGTCTGATATAAGAATTGCTACTCCAGCTTTCTTTTGATTTCCATTTGCATGGAATATCTTTTTCCATCCCCTCACTTTCAGTCTGTATGTGTCCCTAGGTCTGAAGTGGGTTTCTTGTAGACAGCATATATACGGGTCTTGTTTTTGTGTCCATTCAGCCAATCTGTGTCTTTTGGTGGGAGCGTTTAGTCCGTTCACATTTAAGGTAATTATCGATATGTATGTTCCTATTCCCATTTTCTTAATTGTTTTGGCTTTGTTATTGTAGGTCTTTTCTTTCTCTTGTGTTTCTTGCCTAGAGAAGTTCCTTTAGCATTTGTTGTAAAGCTGGTTTGGTGGTGCTGAACTCTCTCAGCTTTGCTTGTCTGTAAAGGTTTTAATTTCTCCATCAAATCTGAATGAGATCCTTGCTGGGTATAGTAATCTTGGTTTCAGGTTTTTCTCCTTCATCACTTTAAATACGTCCTGCCAGTTTCTTCTGGCTTGCAGAGTTTCTCCTGAAAGATCAGCTGTTAACCTTTTGGGGATTCACTTGTGTGTTATTTGTTGTTTTTCCCTTGCTGCTTTTAATATGTTTTCTTTGTATTTAATTTTTGATAGTTTGATTAATATGTTTCTTGGCGTGTTTCTCCTTGGATTTATCCTGTATGGGATTCTCTGTGCTTCCTGGGCTTGATTAATTATTTCCTTTTCCATATTAGGGAAGTTTTCAACTGTAATCTCTTCAAATATTTTCTCAGTCCCTTTCTTTTTTTCTTCTGCTTCTGGGACCCCTATAATTCGAATGTTGGTGCATTTAATGTTGTCCCAGAGGTCTCTGAGACTGTCCTCAGTTCTTTTCATTCTTTATTCTCCTCTGCAGTAGTTAATTCCACTATTTTATCTTCCAGGTCACTTATGCGTTCTTTTGCCTCAGTTTTTCTGCTATTGATCCCTTCTAGAGTATTTTTAATTTCATTTATTGTGTTGTTCATCATTGCTTGTTTCCTCTTTAGTTCTTCTAGGTCCTTGTTAAATGTTTCTTGTATTTTCTCTATTCTATTTCCAAGATTTTGGATCATCTTTACTATCATTATTCTGAACTCTTTTTCAGGTAGACTGCCTATTTCCTCTTCATTTGTTAGGTCTGGTGGGTTTTTACCTTGCTCCTTCATCTGCTGTGTTTTTTTCTGTCTTTTCATTTTGCTTATCTTACTGTGTTTGAGGTCTCTTTTTCGCAGGCTGCAGGTTCATAGTTCCCGTTGTTTTTGGTGTCTGTCCCCAGTGGCTAAGGTTGGTTCAGTGGATTGTGTAGGCTTCCTGGTGGAGGTGACTATGCCTGTAGTTTGGTGGATGAGGCTGGATCTTGTCTTTCTGGTGGGCAGGTCCACGATTGGTGGTGTGTTTTGGCGTGTCTGTGGCCTTGTTATGATTTTAGGCAGCCTTTCTGCTAATGGATGGGGCTGTGTTCCTGTTTTGCTAGTTGTTTGGCATAGGGTGTCAAGCACTGTAGTTGCTGGTCGTTGAGTGAAGCTGGGTCTTGGTGTTGAGATGGAGATCTCTGGGAGATGTTCGCCATTTGATATTACGTGGAGCTGGGTGGTCTCTTGTGGACCCGTGTCCTGAAGTTGGCTCTCCCACCTCAGAGGCACAGGATTGACTCCTGGCTGGAGCACCAAGAGCCTTTCATCCACATGTCTCAGAATAAAAGGGGTTAAAGGAGCAGCTGATTCGCGGACTCTGGCTCACTCAGGGGGCAGGGATGGAGGGGTACGTGTGTGGGGTGAGCTTGCGGTGGCAGCAGCCAGCGTGATATTGCACCAGCCTGCGGCACGCCGTGCATTCTCCTGGACAAGTTGTCCCTGGATCTTTGGACCCTGGCAGTGGCAGGCTGCACAGGCTCCCAGGAGGGGAGGTGTGGACAGTGACCTGTGCTTGCACACAGGTTTCTTTGGTGGCCGCAGCAGCAGTCTTAGCGTCTCATGCCCGTCTCTGGGGTCCCCGCTGATAGCCGCGGCTCACGCCCGTCTCTGGGGCTCCTTTAAGCAGCGCTCTTAATCCCCTCTCCTCACGCACCAGGAAACAAAGAGGGAAGGAAAAGTCTCTTGCCTCTTCAGCAGGTCCAGAATTTTTCCCGGACTCCCTCCCAGCTAACCGTGGTGCACTAACCCCCTTCAGGCTGTGTTCACGCCGCCAACCCCAATCCTCTCCCTGGGATCGGACCGAAGCCCAAGCCTCAGCTCCCAGCCTCACCTGCCCCGGCGGGGGAGCAGACAAACCTCTCGGCCTGGTGAGTGCCGGTCGGCACTGATCCTCTGTGCGGGAATCTCTCTGCTTTGCCCCCCGCTCCCCTGTTGCTGTGCTCTCTTCCGCGGCTCCGAAGCTTCCCCCCTCCGCCACCCGCAGTCTCCGCCTGCGAAGGGGCTTCTAGTGTGTGGAATCCTTCCTCCTTCACAGCTCCCTGCCACTGGTGCAGGTCCCGTCCCTATTGTTTTGTCTCTGTTTTTTCTTTTGCCCTACCCAGGTACGTGGGGAGTTTCTTGCCTTTTGGGAGGTCAGAGGTCTTCTGCCAGCGTTCAGTAGGTGTTCTATAGGAGCAGTTCCACGTGTAGATGTATTTCTGATGTATCTGTGGGGAGGAAGGTGATCTCTGCGTCTTAGTCTTCCGCCACCTTCTCAAATCACCTCCATGTATAGGTTTTTTAAAATTGCTACCACAGTCAGAATGTAGAACAGTTCTGTAACCTCCCCCAAACTCCTCTTCTTTGTTATAATGCGGACAGTCACTGATATGTTCTGAATCACTATAGTTTTGTCCTTTCAGGAGTGTCATAGAGATGGACTCAAAGAGTAATCATGTGAGACTGGCTTCTATCACTCAGCATAATGCTTTTGAGATCCTTTGAAGTAATTTTTTTTTTTTTTTTTTTTTTGCGGTACACGGGCCTCTCACTGTTGTGGCCTCTCCTGCTGCGGAGCACAGGCTCCGGACGCGCAGGCTCAGCGGCCATGGCCCACGGGCTCAGCCGCTCTGGGGCATGTGGGATCCTCCCGGACCGGGGCACGAACCCGCGTCCCCTGCATTGGCAGGCGGACCCTCAACCACTGCGCCACCAGGGAAGCCCCTGAAGTAATTTTTTATCAATGGTTTTATCCTTTTTATTGCTGAGTAGTATTCTGTTTTAAGGATATACCACAGTTTAATCATTTACCTGTTGAGGGGTAGTAGGATTGTTTCTAGGATTGGACATTTATGAATAGAGCTGCTGTAAATATTTTTGTATAGATGTTTTATATGAAAATATAGTTTCAGTTTACTTGGGTAGATATCTAGGGTGGGATTAAGTCATATGGCGAGTGTATATTTAACTTTATAAGAAACAGCCAAACTGAGTTCCAGAGTGACTGTACCATTTTGTATTCTCATCAACAATGTATGAGAGTTTCAGTTGCTCTATATCCGCAGTAGTACTTGGTGTCAGTTATTTTAGTTTTAGCCATTCTAATAGGTATGTTGTGATATCTCATGCTAGTTTTAATTTGAATTTTGAATATCTGTCATGTGTTTATTTGCCATCGTATATACTCTATGGTGAAGTGTCTGTTCAAGTCTTTTGTGCACTTTTTAATTGGGTTGTTTTCTTACTGCTGTGTTTTGAGAGTTCTTTATATATTCTGAATACCCATATTTCCTCTGGACAGTAGTTTATCTTTTCATTCTCTTACTAGTGTCTTTTCCAGAATAAAAATTTTAAATTTGATGTAGTTCAGTTTATTAGATTTTTACTTTATAGATCATGCTTTAGTGCCATGTCCGAGAACACTTGCACAAGGTCACAAAGCCTTTCTTCTATTTGATAAAAATATATAAACTTAAAAAATTTTTTTGGCTTATTTTAGATTTATGAAAAGTTATAAAGATAGTACAGACTGTCCCGGGATACCCTTCACCCAGTTTTCCCTACTTTTAACAGTTTATGTTACCATGGTATGTGTGTCAAAACTGAGAAACTGGGCTTCCCCGGTGGCGCAATGGTTGAGAGTCCACCTGCTGACGCAGGGGACACGGGTTCGTGCCCCGGTCTGGGAAGATCCCACATGCTGCGGAGCGGCTGCGCCCGTGAGCCATGGCCGCTGAGCCTGCGCGTCTGGAGCCTGTTGCTCCGCAACGGGAGAGGCCACAACAGTGAGAGGCCCGCGTACCGAAAAAGAAAAACAAACAAACAAACAAACTGAGAAACCAACAGTGGTACATTATTATTAGTTAAACTTTATTTAACTAGTTTTTCCACTAACATCCATTTTCTGTTGCAAGATCTAATCTGGGATACCTCATTGCATGTAGTTATATCTCCTTAGTTTCCGTTCTGTGAAAATTTCTGTCTTTCCTCATTTTTCATCACTTTGAGATTTTGAGGGGTACTAGTCAGGTATTTTGTAGAATCTCCTTCAATTTGGGTTTGTGTCTTTTTAAAAACTTTTTAAAGTAAGAAAAATTATTTTATGGTTACACGTGGGTTATGACTTTTGGAGAGAATACCATAGAGGTGAAATGCCTTTGTATCATATCATATCAGAAGGTCATGTTATCATCATGACTTAGTCACTGGTGATATTAACTTTCATCACATTGTCAATTCTGTGTTTTATTCTAAAAGTTTTACATTTTATATTTAGAGCTGTTATCCATTTCAAGTTAATTTTTGGATAAGATTCTTTTTTTTGCATGTGGATGTTTACTTGTGCCAACCTCATTTGTTGAAGAGTTTCCTTTCATCATTGACTTACTTTTGCACCTTTGTCCAAGATCGTTTGGCCATATTTGTGTGGGTTTGTGTCTTGGTTGCTATAGTTTTGTAATAAGCCTTTAAATTAGGTAGTGCGATTCCTTCAATTTTTCTTTTTAAATTTTCAAAGTTGTTTTGGCTACTCTAGCTCCTTTGCTTTTCTATTTAAATTTTAGAATTGGTTTATCTATGTCTACAAAAAGTCCTGTTAGAATTTTGATTGGAATTGCTTTGAGTCTGTAGATCAGTTTGGTGGAGAATTGGTATGTTTACTATGCTAAGTCTTCCATTTTATGATCATGGTTTCTCCAATTATTTAGGTCCTCTTTGATTTCAGCAGACAGATCCTGTATATGTTTTGTTAGATTTGTATCTAATTACTGCTTTTTTAAAAGGAGCTATTGTAATGGTATTATTTAAACATTTTTCATATCCAGCTCTTTGTTACTAGTATGTAGGAATATGGCTAATTTTTGTGCATTGACCTTATATCCCATGACCTTACTAAATTCAGTTATTAGTTCTCGGAGTTTTGTGATGTCTTTTGGATTCTCTTTGTAAACAGTCATGTTGTCTGTGCATAGGGGTAGTTTTATTTCTTCCTTTCCAATATCTGGTTCTGTTTTTCTCCTTGCCTTTTTTTTTTTGCGGTACGCGGGCCTGTCACTGTTGTGGCCTCTCCTGTTGCGGAGCACAGGCTCCGGACGCGCAGGCTCAGCGGCCGTGGCTCATGGGCCCAGCCGCTCCGCGGCATGTGGGATCTTCCCGGACGGGGGCACGAACCCGTGTCCCCTGCATCGGCAGGCAGACTCTCAACCACTGCACCACCAGGGAAGCCTTTCCTTGCCTTTTAAACTAGCTAAGGCTCCAGTAAAATACTGAATAGGAATGATGAGAGTGGACGTCTTTGTCTTGCTCCTAATCTCAGAGGGAAAGCATTTAGTCTTTTACTATTAAATATGTTAGGTGTAGTTTTTTCATAGATGCTCTTCATTAGGTTGAGAATGTTCTATTCCTAGTACGCTGAGAGCTTTTATATGAATGGATGTTGAATTTTGTCAAGTGCATTTTCTGCTTGAATTGATATGATCATTTGTTTCTTGTTTCTTTTTTTTTAAATTATTTTTTGGCTGTGTTGGGTCTTTGTTGCTGCGCGCGGGCTTTCTCCAGTTGCGGTGAGAGGGGGCTACTCTTCGTTGCGATGCGTGGACTTCTCATTGTGGTGGCTTCTCTTGTTGCGGAGCACGGGCTCTAGGCGCACACGCTTCAGTAGTTGTGGCTCGTGGGCTCTAGAGTGCAGGCTCAGTAGTTGTGGTGCACGGGCTTAGTTGCTCTGCGGCATGTGGGATCTTCCCTGACCAGGGCTCGAACCCGTGTCCGCTGCATTGTTAGGCAGATTCTTAACCATTGTGCCACCAGGGAAGTCCCTATTTGTTTCTTCTGTAGATTTTTAATATGGTGATTACATTGGTTGATTTTGGTAGATAGCTCTTTAGCTTTGCATCGCAAGATGAACTCTACTTCAGCTTCTTCATGGTGTAATTTGTATTTGTGCTTATATGTATTGCTGAATTTGATATGCAGGTATTTGGTTGAGGACTTTAGTGTCGGTGTTAATAAGAAATATTGGTCTTTAGTTTTCCTATATTTTGATTTTGATGTCAGAGAAATGCTGGCCTCATAACATAAATTGGGAAGTAATTTGTTCACTTCTGTTTTCTGGAAGAAACTGTGTAAAATTGATGTTATCTTCTTTACTATTTGGTAGAATTGCCATTGAAACCATCTGGGCCTGGATTTGTTTTATTGAGGTGGCAGTCTCTTCTAAGATCCAGGCTTTAAGGAGAAGTCGTAGTTCCAGTTCCTTGCCTCATGTACACCCATATCCCTGAGGGGCCATTCAAAACGTTACAACCTGTGTACTGATTTGGATTGATGGGAAGTCCGTGCACAGACAATGCTTGATTAAATATAAAGGATACAGAAGGAAACTGATGTGTTTAGGGTACTTTGTAGAGAGATTGGTAACATCATCAGAAAAAGTATGCAGCTTCTTACTCTCAGTCCCTCATAAGCAAGGGATGCCAATATCTGAGTCATATTATACTTTTGGAAGCATAGTTTCGAGACCTAGCCTTATTTATATTTATTATGAGGCTCGGGCAATTTAGACATAACCTAGCCTGGATACATGCCAAAGACAGCTTCCCTTGAGCTGGTTATACCTTATCAGTCTCAGAG
The DNA here is from genome assembly GCF_011762595.2 of Tursiops truncatus. Lineage (NCBI taxonomy): Eukaryota > Metazoa > Chordata > Mammalia > Artiodactyla > Delphinidae > Tursiops > Tursiops truncatus. The sequence goes on along the minus strand of NC_047040.1, from coordinate 93,830,348 downwards.
TGATATAATTCATATTATTTATGTGAATTTAGCTAAGCTAAATATGTGGTATTCTCAGACATAAACAGACTTTTCTTCCATCACTCTCTGTCTAGTCTATCAAAGCACCTTCAGTTTTGCAGACAGCTTTGTGAGCCGTACTAATAGGCTTTTAGCCTCTGAAAGGCTTATCCTGTAAAATCCCAATCCCTAGTCCCTAGCTGTGAGGGCCTATATCCAGAGTTGATAATCCCCTGGTTTTCTTCAGAGTCACCTTTGCATGCTTACTTCTGCCATTCAGTTCCCTCTTTGTTTCTGTGACTCAGGAATCGCCTCTTTATTCTTTCAAGTTCAGCTCTGTATTTCAAAAACATTATCATGTCTTATTAGGTATCTTGGTGTGTTTGGGGGGAAGGAGGACCTGTGTCATGTCAATCTGCTGTATCACTTCCATTTTTTAAATTTGATTTTTCTTAAAGGTTAGAAGACCAACAACCATCTTTTGAGAACTATTTGAAAATTAGACATATTAAAAGTATGTGTGTTTTCTTTTACTCAGCAAACATTCTTTTTAAACACTTACTGTGAGCCAGGTACTGGGATATGAAAGATAAAATGTGGTCCCTGCCTCAGTGAGCTTTGGGATTAGAAGAGGGATAGAGACAAGGGAACAAATGGCAACACTGTTGGTAAGTGCTCTCATGGAGGGCAGCACAGGGCTTGATGCAAACTCATAGGAGATACTGCCTTTCTAGACAGATCAAGTCAGGAAAATGTTTCCAGAAGAGGTGATGCCTTACCTGAATCCTGCAAGGCAAGTGAGAATAAGCCAGGTGAAGTTAGATGAAAAGGTATTCAAGGCCGAAGAAGAGCATCAGTAGACGTGATGATGCCTAAATGAACTTGAAACCTGTGAGTAGTTTGGTAAGCCTGGAGTATGGCAGCTGAGTGTGGAGAATGGCAAAAGATGAGGTGGTGTCTGTGTATTTGGAGCCTAATGTGAACTGGGCATCTTAAGGAGATTTCATAATGTTTGCATACTTATGTTTTTTTTACAGAATTTTAAAATTATAATTGTTAAAAATAAAAATTCTTAAAATTTTCAAGGATACAAATTAATCACCATGGTTCTTAGCAACTGAAGAATAAGATACACAGAAGTTTTCACTTATAAATATTTCGTTCTTTTAATTGAACTAAAGTTAATAAAGCAGACACTGAAAATTTGAGGTATTATGCAAAATATTTATACCATACATAATACAGTTAGTAAAGACTGACCCTGTCAGAAGGAGAAAAACTTAACATATGATTAATCAAAATTCTATTAATCTATTAAAGATTCTATTAATCTTTAGAAAATAGAACATTTATGTCAAATGCTGAATTTTGATGGTTTAAGTTTATAATCTACACCTATTTTGATATATCCTAGTTTCAGTTTTTATATCAGGCACATGCCAGATTAGTTTTAAGCCTGTTTAACTTTTTAAAGGATATTTTATAAAACTGGTCTCAAGAAGATACGTGGGCATGATTGCTGCTGAACCTGGACTTGGGTCTGCACAGCACAGCCAATCAACTAAAACCGCGTTGTGGTGAAGTAAAGTGCATCATTTATTGCAATGTACCAAGCGAGGAGAACGGGCAGCTTATGCTCAAAAGACCCAACTCTGCGATGGCTTTTCCAAGGCACCGCATGGTCCATGATCAGCTTGTGCTCTGTTCTTGGACTGGTTGACATCAAGGTGAAGTTTCACACATCATCAGTCTTCTGGCTCCAACCAGTTTGGGGTCTTCGTGCTTGGGGTCGGCAGTTTTCATCTGGTGGGGATCTGGTTTCTGTAAAAACAAGTTAGGAATGTGTGTGAGACCTTTATATCTTTCAGGGAACTGGGAGTTCAGTGACTCTGCTATATGGCTGACTTATAGTCTAAATTGTTACCAGTTTCTTGGCCCAACATCTTTGCTTTGTCTCTACATGCTCACATTTACTAGTAATTAACTCTTGAGCCAGCCTTTTGAGATTCAGGGGAGGTCTGGGAGACTAAAGCAAAAGCCTCTTGCTTCAAAAAACAGGGACACAAAGTCTTGTTTACAGTTTCACGATCAAGTTTTATAGTCTAGGCAAGGTAACTGTTCTTAATGATGTGATCTGTTGGCTGATTCTCTCTGCCTCCTTATATAACCTATCCTTTAAATACCTTCTAATGGCCTGATGCTGAAATCATCGTTAGAGATTTATTCCCTTCATTATTTGTTACTTATTAAAAGAAAATTAGCCCTGGAAATGACACAGACATTAGCCTTAGAAGACATTTATGTCCAAAGGTAAATTTATGAGATACTTTTTGAGCAGAGGGTGTGGTGGCCAGGATAATGAACCTCTGTACCTCCTAAAGATGTCCACATCCTAGAACATGTGAGTATAGGTTATGTGGCAAGAAGGAATCAAGAGAGCAGATGGAATTAGGGTTGCTAATCAGCTGATTTTAAGATGGGGAGATTTTTCCTGGGTTATCTGGGTGGGCTGGGTATAATCACAAAAGTTCTTAAAAGTAGAAAAAAGAGGTAGAAGATAGTCAGTGTCAGAGTGTTGTGATGTGAGAATAACTTGGCCTGCTGTTCCTGGATTTGAAGATGGAAGAAGGTCATGAGCCAAGGAATGAAGGTAGCCCCTAGAAACTGGGAAAGGCAAGGAATGGATTCTCCCTTAGAGTCTCCAGAAGGAATATAGCCTTGCTGACACCTTGACTTAGCCTGGTGAGACTTGCGTCAGACTTCTAACTTATAGAACTGAAAGATAATAAATTTGTGTTTTTCTAAGCTGCCAAGTTGGTGGTAATTTGTTATAGCAGCTATATGAAAATAATACAGAAAGTGAGAGCATAAATGTTATATGCCTGAGGAGACTTTACTGAGATTAGAAAAATACACTGAAAGTACAGCTAGATTTAACTGAGGACAGATTTTTGTCTCTGATTTTGCCTTTGTCTAGACTGGTCTTTGGGCTTTCACCTTCAGTCACACTTCATTGGTCACCACAAAGAAACAGCAACAGCGTAAGCAGCAGTCCATAAGAAATCTTGTCAGCTGTGTAGTTGAATAATTACGATAGCTTTTTAAAAAAAGATTCATATTTGTGATTTTAATGTATTTTTTTTCTAGTCCTAGAAAGAGATACGTGTAAAAGAACCTGATAGTTTTGAAAGAATGGTATTTAGCCCTAAGGACCTGTAAAATGTTCTTATTCTTTCAGAAGCAAACGTTTAGAGGACTTCCGGTAACTGTGACATGAAGAATTGTCAATTCCTCTCTGGAAAAAAAAAGTGTGAAAAAAAAGTATGAAACTGGAAAAAAAATAATCAAAACAACCATTTCAAGGCACTAGAGGCAAATAAATTTAGGAGCATTTATTCTTGAACAACTGCTAGAGCTTAGGTAAGAGTAGAGGGAACCTCTGGCCCTTTTGCCCGTTGCTGTTTCTGTCACCTCCCCCTCTTCTCCCCAGTCTGTGTTGATGAGAACTGTAGCTTTCCAGTCTAGGTTGGCCATGAAAACCATAAGCTCTATTGCCAGATGGGCAGATTTGATTCTGGGTGGAGGGCAAAAGCCTGTGGCTTTGCCTACTAAAAGTAGCAGACTCAATTGAGAATGGATGGGGAAACCCTGTACCTTTGCTAGGTCAAGGTTCCACACCTAGTCCAAAGCCAGTGGTGGATTATTCAGAAATGTAACAGGGAGATCCTGTATGAAAGCCATAGTAGAGCTGGATACACTCTGTACACATCCCTGTGTGATAGGGAAACTACATGTGTGCGTGGAAGACCCAAGAGAGCCCTAACTTGAGAACTGGTTGCAACTTTGTATGCATTCCCCAACCTGGACACACAGATCAGTCAGCAGAAGGAAAGCGTTATGGGCTCAGCTATTTGAGCACAATCTGTGCCCAAATTACTGATTTACCACTAAGCTACACAGACAAGGGGTAGCCCCTAGGGAGCCAGGCTAAAAAATAAGATTACTGAATAGAGACATAAGTAACAATACTTTGGGGAATACAGATTGCACAGTTGTAGTCTGCAATTTACTAAATACAAACAAACAAAAAAGAAACTAACAACCAGCAGAAAGTTAAACAGGACCTGATTTTACTACAATATGTTATCTAAATGTAATTTTCAACCACAAATTAATAGATTTGCAAGGTCACACAGGGAAGTGTGACATGTGTAAGTAGAAAAAAACAGTCAGTAGAAATGGACTCTTCATGGGGTCCAGAGGTTGGATGCAGCAATAACTTCAAAGCACTTATAAGTGTGTTCAAAGAATTAAAGGAACTGTATCGAAAGAATTAAAAATAGACTAACAATGAGTCAAATAGGAAGCCTCAATAAATAGAAATTATAATAAAGAACTAAATGGAAATTCCTAGAGTTGTAAAGGATAGCTGAAATAAACTTTGACCAGATATGCTCAAAAGCAGATCTGAGATAGCAGAATAAAGAGTTGGTAGATTTGAAAGATTAATAGAAATTATCCAATCCAAAGAATAAAAGAAAAAATTAGAGAAAGATGAACAGAACTTTAGAGATGCATGGGTCAGTATCATTGTTCCAAAGTATACTGTAATGGGAATCCCAGATGAAGAGAAAGAAAAGGGCAGAAAATATTATTTCAGAAATAATGGCTGAAAACTTCCCAGGTATGATGGAGAGAAAAAAAAAAATTCCTCAGGGACCCTAGAATCTCAGTGAACTCCAAGTAGGATAAACACAAAAGAGAACCACACCTAGATACGTTCTAGTCAACTTGCTGAAACCCAAAGACAAAGAGAATCAAAAACAGCAAGGGAAAAATGACTCATCATGTACAAGAGGACAGTACTGCTTGCTGACTTCTCATTAAAAGCAGTGGGAGTCAGAGGGCAGTACAGTGACATATTCAGAGTGCTGAAACAGAAAAAACTATCAACCAGGAATTCTATAGCCACCAAAACTAACTTTCAAAAGTAAAGGTGAGGGGGCTTCCCTGGTGGTGCAGTGGTTGAGAATCCACCTGCCAATGCAGGGGACACGGGTTCCATCCCTGGTCCGGGAGGATCCCACATGCCAGGAGCAGCTAAGCCCATGAGCCACAACTACTGAGCCTGTATGCCATAACTACTGAAGCCTGTGTTCCTGGAACCTGTGCTCCACAACAAGAGAAGCCACTGCAATGAGAAGCCCACACACTGCAATGAAGAGTGGCCTCTGCTCACCGCAACTAGAGAGAGCCCACGTGCAGTGTACAACGAGGACCCAACACAGCCAAAAATAAATAAATAAATTTATTAAAAAAAAAGAAAATGTGAAATAACAACATTGTCATATAAACAAAGCCTGAGAGAATTCATTGTAGGCTCACCTGCCTTACTGGCAGTATTAAAGAAAGCAGTAACGCGTATCCACAGGAAGAAATGAAGAGCATTGGAAATTCCCTAATAAATACAAAAGATATATTCTCCTATTTTTTTAAAACATAAGTTTGCTTAAGCAATAATTATAGCACTGTATTGTTGGGTTTGTAACATGTATCCATAATATATATGACAATATTGCACAAATGGGAAGAAATGGAGCTATGTTGTATAAAATTGCTAGATTTTACCAAAATTAATAACCTAGCAGTGTTACTGAACCAGACTTGGGTCCATTTGCCTGTGTGCAGGCAAGCCAGTCTACTGGCACTGGGTTGTGGTGAAGGAAAGTGCAGCATTTATTGCAGGGAGCCAAGCAAGGAGTCCAGGGCAGCCAGTGCTTAAAAGACCCGAAGGCTTTCAAGGAAAGGTTTATAAAGACGGGGTGAGGGAGGGGGTGGTTTGTGGGGTGTGTGGTCAGCTTGTGGACATTCTTCTGATGGGTTAGTAGTGAGGTAATTGGAAGTCAGCATCATCAACCTTCTGCTTCCAACCACTCTGGGCCCTACATGGCCGCAGACAGTTAACTTCTCCCACCTGGTGGGGGTTTCAGTATCTTCAAAACAGCTCAAAGGATGTGGCTCAGAATATTTAATTCCTCCTCCCTTGAGGAATTAAAGGTCCTTGACTTTGTTTATGGCTAAACTATTACTATTTTGTCTTGCTTGACTGTTTTTCTTTCTGCATTTTCTCACTTCTCTGATTAAGTTTATTCTTTGACTAAAGTTTTTCTACAGACAGAAGGTAGGCAGAGGACATGGGTGGGAGTCCTGTTCCAGGAAGGGCCCAGAGGGTCCTGCTAGGTTATAGTAGATTATAAATTAAAGATACAGAATGTAATATTAAAGGATCATTGGGGGAGAACATTGAAAAAAAGCAGTTGTTTATTGAACACTTCCATTTTCTCACTTTTTTTTTTTTTTTTTTTTTGCGGTACGCGGGCCTCTCACCGCTGTGGCCTCTCCTGTTGTGGAGCACAGGCTCTGGGCGAGCAGGCTCAGCGGCCACGGCTCACGGGCCCAGCCGCTCCGCGGCACGTGGGATCTTCCCGGACCGCGGCACGAACCCATGTCCCCTGCATCGGCAGGCGGACTCTCAACGACTGTGCCACCAGGGAAGCCCCTCTAAGTTACTTTTGTAGATGCTAGGGATTTAAATATGTCAAAGAAATGGTTTTGTCATTGTTTACCACCACCGTTTTTGGTGATCCATTATTTTATGCATATATTCTTTATACTGTTTGAAGAGGCTCTGAATATATTTCTTTCTAAAGTAATACATGTAAGGATTATAAAATTGTAGCAAGCAAGAAAGAAAAAGCCATCTCAAAACAAAAGAGACAAAAGAGTGGTAGATTGTCCTATCTTTCTCAATTGGAGGATGTGATGCTAAGGCTCATTTATATTTAAACTTAGTATTTAGTATACATATGTAATTTGTTAGATAAAACAACTCTATTATTAAGTATTGCCATAGTGGGATTTTTATTTTTTATGTTGATGCATTTGAGGTCTGAATAAATTTAAATCGCTAAAGTAGAAGTTGTAGGAAATATAAAGATTTATTAATGAAACTCATTATCTTACATCACATTCCCCCTTCACTTTTCCCACTCTCTCCTCCACATCCTTCCCTTTTCCACGTACACAGAAATGTGGGCTAAAACATCTCATGCTTTCTTAATTTTGGATAACCAAGCACAAAACCATGTGAAATCTGTGTTATATCCATCATATACTTTTTATGAATATGTGAGATATATGTATATGTATTTTTGTGCATTGGGGAATTTTTTAATATGGATTTTACTATAGTATTGTTGTGATAAATATTTCTTTTTTCTCAGCATTTCATATAGCCTTATATCATTAAGTTCAGATTTACCTTATTTTTTTAATGACTTAAATTTTTCCTAGTATAGGGAGGTACTGTAATTACCCATTTCTCTGTTGAAGGAGCTTAAAGTTGTTTCTGGTTTTTCACAATTAAACTATTATAATGAAGTTAATTGTACATATATCTTTGTGCATTTGTATGAATGTTTTTGTAGCATAGATATAGAGAGATATAATTCAAATATTGTGATTTTTTTTTTTTGGCTGTATGCGGGCCTGTCACTGCTGTGGCCTCTCCCGTTGCGGAGCACAGGCTCCGGACGTGCAGGCTCAGCGGCCATGGCTCACGGGCCCAGCCGCTCTGTGGCATGTGGGATCTTCCCAGACCGGGGCACGAGCCCATGTCCCCTGCATCGGCAGGCAGACTCTCAACCACTGCGCCACCAGGGAAGCCCAAATTTTGTGAATTTTAAATACTGATAAATTTTACCTTTTTGTCCTATGGAAATGTTTTAAGAGTTTATACCACCACCTGTGTGGCATATCCCAAGCTCTTGCCAACACTGGATCTTATCAGTGTTTTATATTTTTTGCAGATTTAATAGGTTGTGATATCTTTTTTTTAAAGTGATTTATTTATTTATTTATTTATTGCTGTGTTGGGTCTTTGTTTCTGTGCGAGGGCTTTCTCTAGTTGTGGTGAGTGGGGACCACTCTTCATCGCGGTGCGCGGGCCTCTCACTGTTGTGGCCTCTCTTGTTGTGGAGCACAGGCTCCAGACGCGCAAGCTCAGTAGTTGTGGCTCACGGGCCCAGTTGCTCTGCGGCATGTGGGATCCTCCCAGACCAGGGCTCGAACCCGTGTCTCCTGCATTGGCAGGCAGACTCTCAACCACTGCGCCGCCAGGGAAGCCCCTAGGTTGTGATATCTTGTTTCATTTACCTAGTCACTGTTGAGGTTGAAAATCTTTTAATAGAATTATTAGCCATTTATATTTCTCATTATTGGAAATATATATTAATTTTGCTTATTTATTAATTTTTTATTGTGGTGACACACAACAAAGTTTACCATTTTAACCATTTTTAAGTGTACCATTCAGTGGCGTTAAGTACTTTCAAATTTTTTGCAGCTGTCACCACTGTCCATCTTCGGAACTTTTTCATTTTCCCATATTGAAACTCTGTATTCATTAAACAATAACTCCCCATTCCTTCCTACCCTAGCCCCTGCTAACTACCATTCTACTTTCTGCCTCTATGAGTTTGACTACTCTGTGTACCTCATATAAGTAGAATCATAAAATATTTATCCTTTTGTGACTGGCTTATTTCACTTAACATAATGTCTTCAAATTTCATCTATGTTGTAGTATGTAGAATGTCTTTCCTTTTAAGGATGAATAATATTTCATTGTATGTATGTCCCACATTTTGTTTATCCATTCATCTGTTAATTGACAGTTGGTTTGTTTCCACCTTTTGACTGTTGTGGATAATGCTGCTGTGAACATGGGTGTTCAAATATCTGTTTTGAGTCTATGCTTTTAATTCTTTTGGGTATTGGCCCAGATGTGGAATTGCTGATTATCCTGTGTTTTAAATTTTTGAAGAACCACTGTGTTCTTTTCCATAGCAGCTGTACCATTTAGCATTTCCACCAGTCATGCTCAAGCATTCTAATTTTTCCATATCCATGTCAATATTTGTTTTCTGCGTTGTTTTGCTTTTTTTTGTGGTATGCGGGCCTCTCACTGCTGTGGCCTCTCCTGTTGCGGAGCACAGGCTCCGTACGCGCAGGCTCAGCGGCCATGGCTCACGGGCCCAGCCGCTCTGCGGCATGTGGGATCCTCCCGGACCGGGGCACGAACCCGCGTCCCCTGCATCGGCAGGCGGACTCAACCACTGCGCCACCAGGGAAGCCCTGTTTTGCTTTTTTAATGATAGCCATTCTAATAGATGTGAAGTAGTATCTTGTGGTTTTGATTTACATTTCCCTAATAATTAGTAATGTTGGCTACATCTTTTCATGTGCTTATTTGCAATTTGTATATCTTCTTCAGAGTAATGTCTATTGAAATCCTTTGTCCTTTTTTTTTTTTTTTTTTTTTTTTTTGCGGTACGCAGGCCTCTCACTGTTGTGGCCTCTCCCGTTGCGGAGCACAGGCTCTGGATGCTCAGGCTCAGCGGCCATGGCTCACAGGCCCAGCCACTGCGTGGCATGTGGGATCTTCCCGGACTGGGGCACGAACCTGTGTCCCCTGCATCGGCAGGGGGACTCTCAACCACTGCGCCACCAGGGAAGACCCCGTTTGTCCATTTTTTAATGTTTTGTTGATTTTGCTCATTTTTTAAAGCTCCCACCTAATGTTTGTTTACTTGATGAAGGCATGATCTCAGGCTCAAGTAGTTCTAGTAGGGAAAGTAAATCAATGATTTATATTGAACTTTAAAAAAAAAATTAATTCCTCGTTACTGCCACTAGGAGGCTTAGCAAGTGTAATCAGGTTTCTTGACAAAGCCAGTGTGCATAAAAACAACCTTTTTTTTTTGGTAAGGTATAATTGATATATAATGTTATATTAGTTTCAGGTGTACAACATAATGCTTTGGTATTTGTATATATTGTGAAACGATCACCATAGTAAGTCCTGTTATTATCTGTTAGCATACACAGTTACAATTCTTTTTTCTTGTGATGAGAACTTTTAAGATTTATTCTCTTAGCAACTTGCAAATATGCAGTACAGTATTATTAACTGTAGTCACCATGCTGTACATTACATTGCCATGACTTACTTTATAACTGGAAATTTGTACCTTTTGATCCTTTCACCCATTTTGAACACCTCCGACACACCACCTCTGGGAGCCAACAATCTGTTGTCTGTATCTATGACCTAGGTGTTTTTTTTGTTTTTTTTCGTTTGTTTTCTGGTTTTGTTTTTTTTTTTGATTCCATATGTAAGTGAGATCATATGTTATTTTGTCTTTCTCTGTCTGACTTATTTCAATTAGCATAATGTCCTCAAGTCCATCCATGTTGTTGCAAATGGTAAGATTTCATCCTTTTCTATGACAGAATAATATTCCATTGTATATGTATACCACCTTTTTTTAATCCATTCATCCATCAGTGGATACTTAAGTTGTTTCCATATCTTGGCTATTGTAAATAATGCTGCATTGAACATGGGGGTGCATATATCTTTTTGAATTAGTTTTTGTTTTCTTTGGATAAACACCCAGAAATAGAATTGCTGGATCATATGGTAGCTCTGTTTAAAAATTTTTTGGAGGCACCTCCATACTGTTTTTCCTGCTGGCTGCACCAATTTACATTCCCACCAGGGTTCCCTTTTTTTTATATCCTTGCCAGTACTTGTTTTTCTTTTTTTTCAATTTTATTTATTTATTTTTGGTTGCATTGGGTCTTCGTTGCCTCTTGCAGGCTTTCTCTAGTTGTGGCGAGTGAGAGCTACTCTTCTTTGTGGTGCGCGGGCTTCTCATTGTGGTGGTTTCTCTTGTTGCAGAGCATGGGCTCTAGGCGTGCGGGCTTCAGTAGTTGTGGCACGTGGGCTCAGTAATCGTGGCTCATGGGCCATAGAGCGCAGGCTCAGTAGTTGTGGCGCGCGGGCTTAGTTGCTCCACGGCATGTGAGATCTTCCCAGACCAGGGCTCGAACCCATGTCCTCTGCATTGGCAGGCGGATTCTTAACCACTGCGCCACCAGGGAACCGCTTGTTTTTCTTTTCTTTTTGATGATAGCCACTCTAAAAGGTATAAGGCGATTTGTCATTGTGGTTTTGATTTACATTTCCCTGATGATTAGTGATGTTGAGCATCTTTTCATGTACCTGTCAACCACTTGTATATATTGATCTCTTAATGATAATAGAAAAAATACATTCGAAATCCAAGAAGAGAGCATATTTAACAGGGGTAATGGGGTGGTATTTGAGATAAATCTTCAAAATAAGAATCCATTGCTATTCTGTGATGGCAGTTGAGTGTAGGGGAAACATTCCAGGTAATGGAAACAAAGTACTGATCAGTAGGGGAGATGAACCTTTGAAAAGAAGGTACAAAAAGTATATGTAATGCAATCTTTTTTGAGGATAGGATGAGTAAATGGATGGATGGAATAGTTCTGGAAGAATGACCAAGAAACTGTTGGCAGTGGTTTCACTCTAGTGCCTGGGGATACCAAGGCAAAATATTGTTTTGTTTCCTTTCTTCCAAGGACATTAAGAAAAGAAAGAAGAAAACTGTATTTAAAGACCTTTAGAGCTTAAAAATCACAGCTCTGGGTTCTTTACAGTATTTGATGCTGCTTCTACATAACTAATTTTGATTTCAGGGGTAGGAGGGTGGAGGTGAGGTGAGAAGATGAAAGAAATTTTTGTTATCTAAACAGTAAACAGATTATGGGTTGGACTTTAAAATTTTTTTTTTTTTTTTTTTGTGGTACGCGGGCCTCTCACTGTTGTGGCCTCTCCTGTTGCGGAGCGCAGGCTCAGCGGCCATGGCTCATGAGCCGAGCCGCTCCGCGGCATGTGGGATCTTCCCAGACCAGGGCATGAACCTGTGTCCCCTGCATCGGCAGGCGGAATCTCAACCACTGTGCCACCAGGGAAGCCCTAAAATGTTTTAAATCTTTTTTTTTTTTATTGCTGTTTTGGGGGATTTCTTGAGAATGTTCATAAAAATAAGCATTCATAACTGTTTACATAGAGTTAAAATAAGGCAAATGAGTAATGCCTTTTATAAATTTATTTAAAAAATATTATTAAATAAAAATACATTGGGGAGTGAATAGGGTAGGAATTTTCAGGAGGCAAGATCACCAATTTGACCTTAACATTTTTGTAAATTTTGGCTACAAATCTGTGGTTTTTAAAGGACTTGTCAACTAAATGAGAAGTTTTCATTACTGTGGGATACCGTAGCAAGAATAAGCCATTTTCTGATAATTTTGTGATTCCTATCTAATATGTTATTGAGTAAAAGAATATAAGAATTCCTTAATTAGGATACTAGAGTAAACCGTGTTCTCAGCACAAGTACATCATGGCTGATAATTCTTTTCCTGACATTTAGGGAATCAATTAAACTTTATCTTTCCACATTAGTGGACTTAATGTTATCTGTTAATTAACGCAAGATGTCAGTGCTGGCTTTCATCTTTTATTTTTGAAAGCTAACTTTTAAGACAAACCTGTTATTTAATGTTTTTTCTTTGTGATTTCAGTAAACTGCTCCTAATTTGTAAAGAATAGAGAGAAAATAGTAGATGAATGATGGAAATTTTTCACCAAATGAAGGAAATACAGGTTGTTATAGATTCAATTGCCATTTAAGAAAGAAAGAAAGACCTGTAGTTCAAGCCTAATTTCCTTCAGGGAAATTTTTTCATGTTTCTCAAATAATAAATTTTTGTATTCTGACATTTTCCCCTGTTTAATGGCAGTTATTCTTTTTTTTTTTTTTTTTTTTTTTAAGGTATGGACTCCGAGAGTTTGTGGTGATCGCCCCTGCCGCAAATAATGATGCTGTTCTCAGTGAATCTAAGTGCAATCTTCTTCTGAGTTCTGTGTCTGTTGCTTTGGGAAACACTGGCTGGTAGGTGGACATTTCGAAAAACCTTGAGATGAGTTTAAGAACTATTCTAAATTATAATTTATGAGGGAAAATGATTACTGTTAGGTTTTTGATTATGATTAAGATTAGTACTTGTACATTATTATATTGGAATAAGGTATATAAGGACAAACTCAACAAAACCTTTAGGGAAAGCATTTCTAAAGGGAAACTTACTGAAATATTACATGAATATTTAAAATGGAGAATAAATGGTACTATTTTTGTATTTTGCTTCCAAATGTTTATTTAAATTTTGGTGCAAAATCTAATTTTAAAACTTGATGACAGAGCATCGCCTTGTTCAGCCTCAGCTAGGAACATGCATTCAGGTAACTCAAATTTTTTGTTTCTCTGCACATGTCTTCAAATGCTTTGAAAGTGCTACGAGTATTGATTTTGAGATTACAAATAGATTTTAGTGAGTAGGCTAATTTGCGGTTATGGAAATCTTTGAATAAGGAGGAGAACTATGTCCTCAAATGATAAAGTACAAAATAATTCACCACTAGTGTGGGTTTAATTTATATTGCTTAATACCTGTGAATCAAGTTTTATTATGATCTTGGAAAGCCTCATATGATAGGATCACTTTTATTCAAGAAAATTTTTATTCTCCTTTTTTATGACTTTCAGCCATTTTAAAATAGTTTTCTGACTACAAAGTGCCACTAAGTGATAATTTCTTCAGTTTATTAGTGTAAGGAGAAAAGGAACTAAGTGTTTTTGTTTTAAATATAAGTCTGTGGAGTATTCCTTGTTTAGTGCTTTTAAATAGTTGAGATTAAAATAATGTAATAGTGGAAAAACTTGAGATTTAGGAGTTATTCAGTGTTTAGTGAACTTACAGTCTATTCCTTTTTAATTATGCCCTATAGCCAGGTGCCACTCTTCGTGCAAATTCATCAGAAATGGCGAAGAACGTATGTGGGAGAATGTCAGGGTCCTGGTGTCCGAACTGATTTTGAAATGGTTCATCTTCGAAAAGTGCCAAATCAGTACACTCATTTATCAGGTCTGCTGGATATCTTCAAATCAAAGATTGTGAGTTGGCATTGATATTTTCAGTCTTATAAAAGCAGTAATTTGGTAATTTTATCGATTACATAGAAATATTTCTAATGTTGAAATGTAATTACTTAGAAGAAAGATGTAATTGACTACATAAATTACTGTGTTGTTTCAACAAAGAGTCCAATTAGATTTTTAGTGTACTAATGCTCTGATTTTGTTTGTTAACATTTATCCCCTACGTTATTAACTCTTTATACTCCTTTTCCTCTAATGAGTAATGTTGCCAACTTCACCACATGAGTGAGCTTCAGCATAGTTGCTTGTTCAGGGCTCTGACTATGAGTAACTGAGATGTGAACTCTTTGGGTTCTGAATTGCTTTTTTTCCCCCAAGGGTCTATTTAATTTGATGTTTAAGATTAATCAGTCTTATATTCTATGACTGAGAACAGCAGGGCTGAATTGGATGTGCTCAGTATATCTTTGGTGTTTTTTAAAAACACTATCACAGAGATATGGATGATTTGCCTGTGCTACTCTGGGGGAAGAATTAGGGTCTAGATTGAGGAGCTATTTGTGAATACCTCTAGAAAAGAGAGCAAAACAAGGTAAGTAAGTGGTGGAAGGGATTCTCCACTTAGAGAAGTAGTTCCCTTGAGTGATTAAGTTGACATCCGTTACACTAAAAGTGATCAAACTTGATTAACAAACTGATATTAGATATCTCCTGGTATGGTACATTGAATAGGATATATCATCTGTGTTGCATTCCTGCTAAAAATGTTTAACATAAATCGAAACATGAGGAAACAATCACATATTTCCAAAATGAGCCATATTTTATAAAGTAAAGCCCAGACTCTTTAAAAATGTCAGTATCATGATAGGCAAAACAAAGGTTGGGAGCTGTTTAGCCTAAAGGAGACTGAAGTAACATAACATGCATGATCCTTGATCAAAACAAAATAGCCACAGAGGACGCAATTGGGACAGTTGGGGCAATTTTAATATGGACTATATGTTAGAAAATAGTATCAATATTAAACTTCTTGAGTGTGATAACCCTTGTTCATAAGAATTACATGCTAAGTATTTAGGGGTGAATTGCCATGATGCCTACAACTTACTTTCAGAGGTTCAGCCAAAAAAATTATTTATGTAAATATATGATAGTATGTGCGTGTATCAAAATGTTAATTGGTGAGCTTGGTGAAAGTCATACCGGTATTCATTACGCTAGCTTTGCAACCTTTCTGAAGGTTTGCAAATTTTGAAAAGGAAAAAAATGTGAGAAAAAACGCTGAAATGTCTTTTTTAACATACATTGTTTGTAGAAAGATATTTAGGATTAGAATTTAATTTCATAAAAAATATGTTTTCAATTTTGAGGCCATAAATAGCAGGGTGGTAGGATTATCACCACCCAGATAAATCCGTTTGATATTTTTTAAAAAGTCTGCATATACTGGGTTAAGAAATTTAAGTATAAACTTCTCTATACCCTTAGTCCCTTTCCTCAAAATAACTATTGTTAGCTGTTTCTTGTGATTATCTCTATTAAAAAAAGCATAGAAGCATATCTTTTAGAAAGTTCCATGTCTGTATGTAACTTTTTTTCAGAACCTTTCTGGACTCTGAAATGCTTTAAGTACTGCTTAATTCTACACGTGTTGCTTTGAGAAATTTTTGAAAAAGTCAAGTATGCGTTATTTCTACCCCATTAGTTTTACTTTGTTCTCACCAGAAGTCTTCAATTATATTTAATTATTTTAGATCAAATTCTAGTCAGATGCAAATATTAATGCTTTATTCCTCTTCTTAAAAAACATTAGTGAACGTTATTTTCATGGATCTTTTTTGTCACTCTTTTATGTTACTCAATTTCTCTTTACTGAAACTGGGGACCACCTTGATCTGTGGAGCCTGACTTTCATTATGACTATTTACTAATTGTACTTAAAAAAAAAGTGTTCTTAATCAGTTTATCACATCATCTGTCAGAACTTTCACAAACCTCTTGTCTAAATACGAAACATTTCTCAAAGTTGATTTGATAGAGTTGAACTTAAGATAATTGAGACCTGGTTTGGGTACTTTAGTTGTTTTACATAGTTAAAGCTACCCAATATGTGGCTCTCTTATACTTTCTTTATAAAGCTATCTTTATAAATATTACTCTTTAAATCTACTAGAAGTGTTCCAAGGCACTCACCCTCGACTAGCAGTTTATTTCATTTTCACATGGATCTAATTATTAGAAAAGGCTTCATTGGCAGGGTAGCAGCAGAGGGTGGTTGTCCTTGGAATCACATAAAATTTAAGTTTAAATCCTCTTTTGCCATATAATCCTCTAAGTATTTGAAAACTCTCTCATACCCTAGTCTTTCCTTTTTCAGTTTAGACATTCTTCATTCTATCAGATGTTGCTTATATTTCATAGTTTTATATTCTGATTGTTGTTTTGGATATTTGTCTTTTTTAGAACTACATTTCTTCATGTTCTGGGGAAATTTTGTTTGCAGGCTCATTTTGAATGAAGGCTTTATTTACAGTTTTTAACTTTCTCTCCCATCCTCTCTAGTGGTTTTGTAATTTTGTGGTTGCTCCTTACCTGCAGAATATTTCAGACACTGGTCTTAAAATGGTGTTTGGAGCCTTTTGCTCCATATTGATATCGGGGTATTGCACATTGAGTCTTGGACTCATTGGATTGCTTGCTTGGGTCATGAGAGTGGGTTTGTCCCCCGCTCACACAACTTTCCCTAGCCCCATACCTTCGAACAAAGCCACTGCACGAAGCAGGAGTGCCCTGCCCCAGCGTCTGCCTTAAGCCGAGAGTCTTACAGTACCCTCATTCTGGGCGGAGTACCTTTGGTTCCATTTAATGCGGTCTGTAATCCTGGCTCTCACTGCCTTCGTCTGCATGTGGAACTCAGCAAGCATATGCCTTGAACCCGATTTAACACTTTGGATTTTCTGTACCTTTTATAAGGCCCACAAAGATATTCATGTCATGTTTGGTCCTAGACATTTCTTTTTGGTCATCTCTTTCTGTATTTGTCTACATTGCTATGTGACTGGAGCGGAGGTTATGTGTCAAAGTGACCTTGTTATGGTTTCTAGATCATTTACACCCAATTACAGGTGAATGCTCATTTGATATCTAGACCTGAGTAAAAAATAAATATTCCTGACCAGCCAGAATCTTACCTTGCTTGTCCAGGACACAGCAGCCCAAAACTGAATTATTCGCTTTTTTTTTTTGGCAGCTACCTTATTTTGTGACTTGAGATTGAGTTTGTATTCAGTTAAAGTTACTAATGACATTTATAGATGCTGCTGCTGAGCTAAATGTCTCTTTATTCCTCCTGACCAGCAATATCAGCAACACCTGGAAACTGGGTAGATATGCAGAATACTATTGAATCTACATTTTCACAAGCTTACTAGGTCATTCCTATGCATATTTAGGTCCTATTTCACATTAATATAGGTTAACCATTATTAAGGGAAGCTGAAATTGTGGGATGTTAGGATGATATTATTAATTTTTATGATTTTTAATGAATGTAAAGATAGATCTAAATTTTCTGATTCATTAATATAAACTACATGAGTGGCCATTTGTCACAGTCTAAAATTCTGGTTAAATATTTAAGACTGGCTTTAATTTGAGTTTATTTTCATTTAAAAGAAAGAAAAGACATCATCTTCTCAAACCTAGTGTTATACTTTATATAATAGTCTTACCTTATTTAAAAAATGAGTCACATTTTTTTCCACATTCAACATGGCTGAAGAGAATAGTAAGAAATTTGTTTGTATAATTAAAATTGTATAAGATATTTTGAAAGAGCACTTTACATAATAAAATTTAATATCTCTTTTCCTGGTAGTAGTTTAAACAGCTTTATTTTAATGTAATTTGCTCTCTGGCATTAATTCATCTCTTGAGCTTTTAAGCTGTGAGAATTTCTCCCATGAAAATGATTTCCTAAATTCTGCACCTTTGGCTCTAATAACTTAGTGACTTTGTTTTCCTTTTTAATGGCTAGAATATCATACATTTTTCATGGCTAGAATGTGCGTGCCATATCTAACACTGTAATCTGAAAATCCACATGTCATGAAGGTAGTAATTTATCCATTCCAGTAGTTTGAAATTTGGTTCTGGTATTTACAAGGGTACTAACATTTACATGGTATTGTCTTTGCATTTATTTCCTAGGGATGTACTTTAACTCCATTGCCTCCAGTTAGTATTGCTATACGGTTTACCTATGTACTTCAGGATTGGCAGCAGTATTTTTGGCCTCAGCAGCCTCCAGGTGAGATAATTTAGAACTATATTTAACTTAATATAAATGGAGAGAAAATATATTCAGAAATTAAAACTGTTTAACAATGTGTTTCAAGTGTTTGAAATATTTGTAACTCACTTTAAATGTAATATTGCTGATTTCTTTGCCTTTATCATATTTTTTCTCTTAAAAAAAGCTGTGTAGGTTGTTCTAGAGACAGAATTATTCTATACTTGACAATCTGTTTTTTTTTTTTTTTTGGTGGTACGCGGGCCTCTCACTGTTGTGGCCTCTCCCTTTGCGGAGCACAGGCTCCGGATGCGCAGGCTCAGCGGCCATGGCTCACGGGCCTAGCCACCCTGCGGCATGTGGGATTTTCCCTGACCGGGGCATGAACCCGTGTACCCTGCATCGGCAGGCGGACTCTCAACCACTGTGCCACCGGAGAAGCCCTGACAATCTGTTTTTGAAAGCTAATATTATTTATAAAGCATTCCCTTGCCGTGGAACATCGTGTGCTGCAAATTAGTACGTAATGAGTAAAATGTCTACTTCCAGAATATAATAAGAGAAGCCACCCTCATAGGCTGCGAACAGACACACACAGAACCTTATAGACAGTAGAGTTTGAAGAAGAGGGCTAAATAAGGAAAGCAGAAAAGAGAAAAAGGTGTATATACATATACACTTACGCTGGGAAGAGCTGTAGAGTATTTTACTTTAACTTGCATTTTTATAAAACTGTGATTAAAATCATTTTACCTACTTAACCATAGATATACTGATTCATTAACACTCATTAATTATTAGCCTATAATAGGCCGGCTCTGCCAGGACACAGATATGAACAGACATTATCTGAGTTCTAGAAAAGCTCAGCCTGGTGGACATTTAGCTTAATTAAGTGAGGTTTAGGTTCCTGGATGTTTCTCTCACAAAAAGTGCAATTATATCCAAGTCTATCTAATAAGAAATTTAATATAAACTTATAAAATAATTACAAGGATTTTACTAGCCTGAAAACATTTTCCATTCTACCTTCCTCAAAGAGAAATAAATTATAATAAAATAATATTCTTTACTGTTTATTTTTGTTCCAAAATGGTTTGTTTATGAGATTGAAAATAGTAAATTGATTATCTTGGGATGTTACTAAAATTAATGTAGTACATTTAGCTTTTGGTGGTTATATATACTACTGTTTTATTTTATATACCACTGAATAATTTGAAAGTAATGTGCAGTAAAAGAACTCCATCTAAACTACAGCAGAGGGAAATAAAAGCTAAGCTGAGATTTATATTAGAAGACTCAAATGTTTGTTTTGGTAATTTTAGTTTCCAGACAACAGTACGCCTTTGTTAATGTTCTATTGCTAGTTTTTTAAAATGGGCATCAAAATATTAACCTTCTTTCTCAGTGGATTGAAAACCATATAAATTTTTAATATTTTCTCTTTTAAGGGGAAGGGACTGAACATGTAATATGGGCCAGACACTGTGCCTGGCATTTTATATACTGTTTCAGGTAATTCCCATTTACCTATGAGACAAGTATTGTTATCTTCCTTAGAGAACAAAAGTAACTGGCCCAAGGCCACATGGTCACCAGGTGATAAAGTTCACATTTAAATCCTGGTCAAACTCCAAGTCCCATCATCCTTTCATTCTACAGTGTAGCTTTTCAACTTTTAATTTGAGTAAAAGTTTTGTACAGTTATAGTCTATTAATAATTTTTAGCTTACTGGTTTAAAAAATGTGCTTAGGACTTCCCTGGCGGTCCAGTGGTTAAGACTCCATGCTTCCACTGCAGTGGGGGCATGGGTTCAATACCTGGTCAGGGAACTAAGATCCTGCATGCAGTGTGGCGTGGCAAAAAAAAAAAAAAAAAAGTGCTTATTGTAAATTTTGAACTCTTAATTCACATCTTATAGTAAAGCTAGTCATTGTGATCTTTATTGTAAGCATTCTTTAGTTGGAAAAATGGAATGAATTGACTTGAGAAAATTTACTGAATCAAGTAATTGAGCCATATTTAATAACTAATTTTAATAATTTAGTTAGGGTGTAGATAATTGTCAAACATAATTTTAGCAAATCTGGGAGTGTTCATAACTCAACAGTAGACTTTAATTTTAGAAATTCTTAGTGTAGTGTGAATAATTAAAAACAACCATCTATTATTTCAAAGGGAAATGTTTTTGAAGTCTTTTAGAAGTGTTTATTACTTCTTCAAGAGGGATGGAGCTAAGGGGTGATATACCCTCTAAATTCTCCTCTAATCTCAGATACCATTCATAATGGAATGGAAATTCTTTTCTGAACTTCAGATATTTCTGTGTACTGTCAGCTGATATAAGGTTTTATTAATGATGACTAATTTGGGCTATTCAGAAATTATTGACAGCAAAACTGATGAATGTAGGTTGATGATTAAATTTTTTAATACTCAGATAATCTTTCTTTTAGATGCTATTAATCACATTCTGAGAAAATGAAAAGAAATTTACAGGAATATTATTCTCTTGAGTGATATTTAAGGACTATTTCCGAAGAGTAAAATTTAGAGTGCATAGCTTGAATACAGCACTTTACAAATAGGAATTAAATGTGTCCTTTTACTATAACATTCTTGGGGGAAGTCTTTAATATCTGACTGTTCTCTAACTTGCTATATGTACCTTAATGTAGACACTATTAAAACTTTAATTTCTCAAAGGGCTGACCTACCTAGATTTAAATTCTTATTTCTCCATTTTTGGCTAACTGATGGAAAATTTTTTTTTTTCTTGTTCAGATATAGATGCCCTTGTAGGAGGAGAAGTGGGAGGCCTGGAATTTGGCAAGTTACCATTTGGTGCTTGTGAAGATCCTATTAGGTGCGAATTTCATTATATCATTTGAATTATGGGACTTTTACTTTTTAAATTATATTGATGTTGATTTTACTGTGTTTTATAATACTGCAGCCTCCTGGAATGAATGTAGTACTGGAAATAGAGACCTACATGTAACAATCTGTCCATCTTTGTGTTTTTCTCTGTAACTTAAGAAGTAAAAGAGGGTTTAAAGTAATACATAAAATGTACAGAATATAATTTGTTGATTATTCCATATAGAAGTGGTTCTTGGTATACTTTGGGGGAAATATTTTAAATATTGAAAAGCACAGACAATATTTTAGAGTTTGGGGTGTCAGAAAGACATTTTTTTTTTTTTGCACGTGGGCTCAGTAGTTGTGGCTCTCAGGCTCTAGAGCACAGGCTCAGTAGTTGTGGCACATAGGCTTAGTTGCTCCGCAGCATGTGAGATCCTCCCGGACCAGGGCTCGAACCCATGTCCCCTGCATTGGCAGGCAGACTCCCAACCACTGGGCCACCAGGGAAGTCCCCAGACAATATTTTATATAACAAACTTTCATATGTCCATGACCCAGAATTAACAGTTTTCATTTTTCGTGGCCACTTCTTCAAAATACAGAAATTAAGACATAAGTAAAAGACACAAGTGTGACCTTATAGGTTACCCAGTTGCTTTTCTAGTAGAACTACTGAACTTAAAAAAAAACTGTTTCACAAGAAAATGCAGAGGTTGAAAAATTTAATGACTGATAGCAAAATATTTGGAAAATATAAATGGTGCAGATATAAAAACTGTCTCATTTTTTAAACTATTTGGTTATTTAAAAAAATATATTCACATGTATACATATATCTTTAATACTCTCACATAAAGGTAGAAATAATAATACTTCTAACTTAAAAATCATTTAAGGGAGACAATAAAGTGAGTATCTTTTAAAATTGATATTTATTATATGTGCCTGGCACTATACCAAGTAAGGAAGATACCTAAGTAAATAAAACAGACAGTTTCTGCCTTCTTGGCATTTACAGTCTACTTAAAGGAAGTAGACGAACTAATCACCTAAATAAACATACAATTACAAATTGTGGGATAATTTGAAGGAAAAGTACAGGATGTAATGATAAACAGTAAAATGAGGAACTAGTTTAGATTGATATGCCATCAGTAAAGTCTTCTCAAAGGAAGTGAAATTTATTCTGAGTGTCAATTAGGGGAGGATTTAGCCAGGCAAAGAGTGAGAGAATGACCATTCCAGGTGGAAGGAACAGCATGTGCAAAGTGCCTTGATGCAGGAAAGAGCTTGGCGAGTTTACTGAAGAAAATAGAAGGTGGCTATCATGGCTAGAATGTAGTGAGCAAGGGAGAAAAGGTGTAAGGTGGATTACAGATATATTTGTGGCCCTCCAACTGGTTCATTTATTTGAATTTCACTTAGGGAAAATTTTAGGGGGAGAGAAATAAATTGACCTGGTAGAAATCTGAAGGTTTAATGATTAAATCTTTCTTCCAAATTTATATCATGATGTGGAGTCAGTCAGCAAAGGAACAAGTGATTGAAGAAGAACACAGAAATAAGTTGAGGATAAGATGGTGTACATTGGCAGACCATTTAAATCAAACAGTGATTAGCAAATGTTGTGGGCACTATGCTTTTGAAAAGGCATCTTTGGTAGTGGAAGAGGAAATGAAGAGGCTTTTTCCGGTGTCTTCTCTCCTTGTCAAAGAAATTGTTCTATAGTTAGAGGGAGAGGAGAGGCCATAGTCATAAAAACTTAGGAACTGAATCTGCGGTTCATACCTAAAAATATTCAGGAGTGTATAGTTTTAAACCTCTAACCATTCATGTCCTCTGATATCACATACTGTTTGTGGTCATTTTTTTTACATTAAAAAGTAGTTTTATTTAAAGTAATAAATTCACGTTCAGTGGAAAAAATTTAGATAACGTTAAAAAAGGCAAAAATCATATGTTTAGTAGTCAGATTGTTTAGTTGCAAATGGTACTCGTCAACTCTAATTCAAGCAAATAATCAGTTTATTGGAAACGTATTTGGTAACTCAAACTCAGAAGTTTAATTGGGTCCATTGTAGAACTGGGCTCAGAAAATAGGCTTGAGCCAGTGGTGCCTAGTTGTCCGGTTCATAACCAAGGTTACACTGCATTGTTGTGTAGTGCTGGCCCTGCTCTCACAGTGAATTCCTAACTGTACTTGTAGATTCAGTGTCTCAGACAGGAGTTGCTAGTTAGTCGAGCATCACCAAATATCAGAGAAGTGAAATAATTGGCTCTTTTGGCTTCTGTATTCTACAAACATAAGAAGTGAGTTCAGAATCTAGACAGGAAAAAAACAATCAGTAAATTCATAACCCCCCTAGTCATAGGTGATCACTGACAACAGCTTGTTATATGTGCTTCCAGTATTTTTCATATGCATGAAGTAGGTATATATATGTACATGTTTATGTATATA
Source organism: Tursiops truncatus (assembly GCF_011762595.2). NCBI lineage: Eukaryota > Metazoa > Chordata > Mammalia > Artiodactyla > Delphinidae > Tursiops > Tursiops truncatus. The sequence goes on along the minus strand of NC_047040.1, from coordinate 93,806,784 downwards.
TATATGCAACAAGGGCCCCCAACACCACCCTTATGTTGATTTGCGAGGAAGACTCACAGGACGTAACCATAGTTGTGCTCATGCCTATGATTTATTACAGCAAAAGGATACAATGCAAAAAATGGCAGAGGGAAAGGCACATAGGGTGAGGTCCAGAGAAAACCAAGGACAAGCTTCCTCTCCCAGTGTAGTCACACAGGACACGTTTAATCCTCCCAGCAATGAACTGTGACATGTATGAAAGGCTGTGTACCAGGGAAGCTCATTAGAGGCTCAACACTTGGGGTTTTTAATCAGAGACTGGTCATGTAGGCACCCTCTGCCTAGCATGTACCAGAAGGAAACCAGATGTTTGCATAAACTGTATTGTTTGCACAGGTAATTTAGGCACAGTGAACCATTCTTATCAGGGAAAGGTAGAAATCCTCCTGAAATTCAAGTTTCCAGATGTCAAGCCAGGGGCCAACCTTGCAAGTAGGCCTTTCTAAGTATCAGGCCTGCTATGATAACTCTTTTCTGCACAGTATTTTTGTACATTTTATAAATGTTTGTCATCTTGTATATTTTTTGTGGCTTGTTTTTGATTTTATAATTTCACATGAAAACTTTCTGAAATTTAATATTCATCTATAATAAGAGGTCAGCAAACTATGACTGGTGGACCAAATCTGGCCAATAGCCTGTTTTTGTATAGGTAATGAGCTAAAAATGCTTTATACATTTTTAAGGGTTTTAAAAGAAAAAAAAACAAGAATATAACAGAAACTACATGGTCCATAAAAAGCCCCAAATACTTACTTTCTGGTCCTTTGTAGAAAAAGTATGCCAATCCCTGATCTGTATCGTGGTGTTTTCAAAATTGAGATATAATTTATGTACCATAAAATTCACAATTTTAAAGTATACAATTTAGTGTTTTTAGTGTTTACAGAGTTGTACAGCCATCATCAGTATCTAATTCTGGAACACTTTCATTACCCCCAAAAGAAACCCCTCACCTCTTAACTGTCATCCCCTCCTAGGCTCCTTAGGCCCTCTAGCTCTAGACAAATATTAATCTACTTTTTGCCTGTATGGATTTGACTGTTTTGGACATTTCATATAGATTGGGTTATACCATATATGACCTTTTGTGTCTGGCTTCTTAGCATGTTTTAGAGGTTCATCCACATTTAGCATGAGTCAGTACATCATTGCTTTTTGTGACTGTATAATATGCCATGGTATGCAATACTACCACATTTTATTTATCCATTCATCAGCTGATAGACATTTGGTTTACTTATACTTTTGGCTATTATGTATAGCATAGTTTTTTCTTGCAGACATTAACTTTATATGAATGTGCTACCGTTTGCTAAACTGGGTGTTTACAGTTTTATTGTATTATAAATAATGACCACTTTTAACATATATGTACATCTCTGGTTATTTACTGAAGATACAATTCTAGAAGTAGAATTGTTGAGTCAGGATGTATATATACAGTATTAAAGCTTATGGACATATTCTACGTTTTGTTTATTTTAGTGAACTCCACTTAGCAACTACATGGCCTCACCTGACTGAAGGTATCATTGTGGATAATGATGTTTATTCGTAAGTATGTTAAGAGTAGTACTTAGAGGTTCACAAACTTCAGTAGAATAAATTAACTGCCAAGTGGTTAGCAATTTTTCTTTGTATCAGTTTCTGATACAGTTGGTTGTTGTTTTTCTGTTTTTAAAGATCACTTTTTAGACTGATTGATATGTATTATAGATGTGTTTTAAGCTGTGGGCTTTGGAGATAGGGTCCTTAGTTCTGGGAAAATGAGCAATCTGAATCTTACTTGGTTTTAGCAAAGGTGTTTTTAAGCAGTTTGGGATTCAATGCATAATTCTGTTGAACTTTTCTTAGCTGGTAAGAAGCATTTGATAAAGGACTTTGAAGAGATGATGGTTATCAAAATATGTGGGAATAATATTTCATCATTAAATGTCAAATAACAGAACATCCATGTCATATACTCCTGGGCAATACAAAATTGCACAGGAAAAAATTGAAAATTACAGTGAGCACTATCCTGGAAGAACATGGAGAAGGAGTAACATAATTTTAGTACAGTCTCATGGTTGATGCAGAACAGTGAGAAATAGACGACTTTTTTTTAATAATTAAAATAAATGTGTTGTATTTTCTGACAGTAAAAGTAACATGAACTTTTAAAATCAGATGATTTAGATGAATAAATTAAAAGAAGAAAGTAGGGCTTCCCTGGGGGCGCAGTGGTTGAGAGTCCGCCTGCTGATGCAGGGGACACGGGTTCGTGCCCCGGTCCGGGAAGATCCGACATGCCGCGGAGCGGCTGGGCCCGTGAGCCATGGCTGCTGAGCCTGCGCGTCTGGAGCCTGTGCTCCGCAACGGGAGAGGCCACAACAGTGAGAGGCCCGCATACCGCAAAAAAAAAAAAAAGAAGAAGAAAGTAAAGACTACCTACAATTCCATTACTTAAAAAATAACCAGTTAGCATTTTGGGGGTATATCTTTTTAAGTTATAAATTTATATATTAATTTGCTTCATTCATTTAATACCTTTATTCATTTAATAAATGTAGATCTGTGTTGTCACTTTTTAAATTGCTGCATAGTATTCTGTTAAGTGAATGCACCATAATCTGATTAACTGAGAAAATGGGGCACTTCTGATCTTGTGGAAATTTTTATAGTTTCTTTTTTTATTAATAAATAATGTAACAAAAAGCAGATTAAAATTATTATGGATTCTTGCTTGTTTCTCATTTCATTTTCTTTATTCCTAAAATGTAATTCTCATTAGATTATCATTGTATGTTGCCTGTCAGGATCATTCTTATGTTTTTTGATTAGTTTGTTTTGTTTTTCCTTTTGTGCTTTTTTTGTCTATGAACTTTGATGTCTTAAGGTTTTATTGTTTTTAACTTATCTAAATGGTCTGCATATGAATAACAGTAAGTTTAAGGGAGGCAAAATGGATTGCTTGTCCTTCTGTATAATGTTTTTATTAGACTGCATTTTGGTAAATGTATGAGTCTTGCAGATTGCCATAAATAGGATCTTGTGTTTATTGTTTTGCCTTTTAGTGATTTGGATCCTATTCAGGCTCCCCATTGGTCTGTTAGAGTTCGAAAAGCTGATAATCCTCAGTGTTTGCTAGGTAAGATATTTATGTTCCTTTCCTGAAATAACACAAATCTGTCTCTCCTCCAGATCAGGAACACTGAATGTATTCTTTATACTTTATTTCACCTATCCAAAAAGTATTTTTTATTTTTATTGTTTTACATTGTGACCTCCTCGGTTAACTCCATTAAAAAGAAATCTTTGTCAACAGCAGTGAATCCTTCTAGTTACTCTTGAATAGTACTAGCAGACTTGCTTTCTTGTCATTTGGTTTTTTTTTTTTTTTCCTTCAGTACGCGGGCCTCTCACTGTTGTGGCCTCTCCCACTGTGGAGCACAGGCTCCGGATGCGCAGGCTCAGTGGCCATGGCTCCACGGGCCCAGCCACTCCGTGGCATGTGGGATCTTCCCGGACCGGGGCACAAACCCGTGTCCCCTGCATTGGCAGGCGGACTCTCAACCACTGAGCCACCAGGGAAGCCCCAAATCTTTTTTCTGATAGAGGAAAAGAGGTGTTAATAATCTTGTACACATCATAGGGATATCTGAAGAAGTCAGTGGAATAACATAAATAGAAATACTTTAAAAGCTATCCATTGGTATTCAGATCCTATTATTATATCCCATGTCTAGAATTATCTTTCCCTTCCCATTTTTGTAGATAATACCTCTTTCATGAAATCTTCTGAACCTATCTCCTCTTTCCAGTCTTTTTCTCTTATATTTAGTACACATGAAAATTATTTCCTCCATTTCTGTGTTCATCCGTGCCACCTTTATTTCATTTAACCTGATAAATTACCGTTCAACCTAGGAGTTACTGATGACAATATTAGGGCATTTCTCTAAAGCACTTTTTCTTGGGCTCTTTATCATTCATCATGTGCTGTTTATTAAATGCTTATTAGCACTGCCATCTGTGCTAACTATATAATAGTGAATACAAAGATAAGGTAAAATTCCTGCCATCAGTGAATTTGTCTTGGGGTATAGGGAGATAATAGAGGGTTTATATCAAGAGTTTGAGTTGGATAGACCTTGTTTGAAATCCTAGATCCACCAGTTTGAGCAAGTTTCACAATCTCTTCCAGTGTCAGTCAGATAGAGGTAACAATAGTACATACTTCAGAGTGTTAGTAAGAGGATCAAATAAGATCATGTACGTGTGTGTATGTGTATCACATTTAACGCAGTGCCTATCTATAATGAGTATTCAATAAATGGTGTCTCTTGTTTAATCATTGATTTACTAAATTATTAAATTTAGTCACTAAATTTCTTCCTAGTTCCTTATTATTCCTCAGCCGCTGACTTTTGTGATAATTACAGAGGACCTTAGAATTAAAAGTATTCTTCTCATTTTAAGCTTCTGCCCCTTAATCTCACCCTGTCTCTTTAACTTTATGTTTATATGACTAGATTATAGGATTATGTAGTCATATACTACAATAAGCTATAGTCATATAGTTTATATGACTAGATTATAGGATTTTCCTACTTGTCTGAAGAACTCCAGAAAATGTTCCAGGTTTATTCAGAACTAGTTGGTGAATTCTCAAACTTGGATATAATTAGTATATTGTATTGTCTAATAATTTTAGTACTGATGGTTCTTGTTAAGATTTAATTTCTTTGTGCAAACATATCTCATAGAAGCTCTTTAGAAGATATCAAACCTTTTCCCCCTTTCTTATAATGACACAAAGCATATCATTAACATGCAGTTGAAGCTGAAATAACTTCATCCTACATGATTTTTTAATCCTGTAGAAACATGTCTTTAGAATTTATTTTTATTTTTCTAATGGATTCAGAATTCTAGTAGGGTGGCAGCTAGGGAAAGAAGACCACTACATATATATAGTAATATTCTTGTTACTTGTACAACTTAATGAGAATAGATACTATTTGTCTTATTCAGGCAAATAGTAACTGCTTAATATATCAGGTTCAATTATTTTTTCCTTTCATTCTAGAAGTAATTCTAAGGAAAAACTTTTACTATCCTGGACTATGGAGAGAAAGCAAGGCTACCTTTTAAATAGGATTACTTTTTGGATTGGGTAGAAAAACTGAATGGTTCTTTTTCTATCATATCTTAGCTAATAGCTTTTGTGAAAAGACATGTACTTTTATTTATAGGACTGATTTCTTTCAGTTATGTTTCAAAAATGAGTAACATTTTTTTCTATGTAGGTGATTTTGTCACTGAGTTTTTTAAAATTTGCCGTCGAAAGGAGTCAACTGATGAGATTCTCGGACGATCCACATTTGAGGAAGAAGGAAGAGGTGACACCTTTCTCTTTTTTTAAAAGTTATTTTCAAATGTTCCAGCAACTTTTCATCTATTTTTCTAATTTGAGTTATGTTGGGGAAGCAAGTTTTGATGAACTAGGCAGCTACCATTTTCTCCAGGCTATATATACCCTGAGTTAAAACATTGTGTGATTAATAAGTTCTTTCCACCAAAAATGTAAGATATTTTGAAAAGAGGTTTATTTTTGAAGTTCCCTGGGCAGAAATTATGTTACACCTTTGTCAATCATGCATCCATATAAAGCTGAACATGTGTATTAGTAAAAAGTCACTAATGAAAAGAGTGACTAAAATATTCTGTACAGTCATCAGTTTATTCATCACTTTAACCTACCAAGGTTGGTGATATAATATGTATTCATTTCTATTCTTTTTATAGAAGCTGCTGATATAACTCATGCTTTGTCAAAGTTGACAGAGCCTGCACCGGTTCCAATTCATAAATTATCAGTTTCAAATATGGTACACACTGCAAAGAAGAAAATACGAAAACAGAGAGGTGTAGAAGAATCACCACTGAATAATGATGTCCTCAATACAATTCTCTTGGTAAACTAAATGTAATGTTTTTATATGTCTATATGCACACTCATTTATTCATTATCTATTCAGTCCCATCGATGTGGCAGGCACTGGATTGGGAATATAAAATGAGTAAAACATCGTCTCCACAATGAGTTCCCACTAGTGTAGTGGGAAGAAGGAAAGTAAATAGTAGTTACAGTACCATGTTACATGTGAGAATTCTGGCAAAGGGGCTGTGAGAACACGGCAGAGGGTTCATCTGTCTCTGTCTGAGCAGTGGGGATCAGGGAAAGCTTCATAAAGAGGGACAGAAGGTTTAGAAGCAGAGGAATAGCAGAAGCCTGAGAGAGCATGTTGGACAGTTTGGTGTATGGCAGGGTACTTCCCAGAGGGTGGCCAGGGACGAGGAGAGTAGGAGGTAACCTGCCATGTTGAAGCACTGGGCTTCATCTTAACAGTTTAATGCCATTTTAAGCAGAAGGTTGACATGATCAGAATGGTATTCTCGAAAACTTTCTTTCACAACAGTCCAGAGAAAACTTCATAGCGAGTACTGGAAGGGGCTAGGGTGTCCCCTAGGTATAGGGTGGTGGAACAGGCCTGGCCTAGGAGCCATACACAGGGTTTAATCCTGACTTATGGTATGACTTTGAACAAGCCATTTAACTTCAGTTTCTTCATTTGAAATGAGTCTAATGAAAACCTGTGAGATTGTTGTGAGTACTAAAGGACCTTCTGTTACACTGGCATAAAACAGGCCTTTGCTAGATGATAGCTCCTCTTACTATAATTGTAGTTAAAATCGTACTTCTGGCAATTTGTGCACTGAGACGTTCTTGGGAAAAACCTTCAAGAGTAGTGCAATGAAAAGGATATAGGACTTGAAAACTTGATGTTAATCTTATCCCTGCTGTTTACTTGAGCAAGACTTTTAGCCACATTTTTAGTTTGTATATTTGTAAGATGTGGGCACTGATACGTAGCTCACGTAGTGGTAGGAGAATAGGATACTGTTTGTAAATGTGCTTAGTAGTGGAGGTTGGCACTTGGTAGTTCCTCTCATTTAAAAAAGTCTGTTTAGCATGTTCTGTAATATGTGGCAAAGTATGCATAGTAAAAGGAGTTACAAATCAGCAGTACCACAAAGCACTTGGGAGGAATAGTGATAAAAGGATTGAAAGTAAATTTCTGTAGAGAAGGCCCCTTCTTGAGAATGTATCCTTAGAGATTTTATTCCAATTATATAGCTTTTTACCACTTCTCCACACCCTCTCTCACACACAGACACAGACACACAGACAAGACACACATACACACACACACACACACTCCCTCACACATGTTAACAGAAATCATGTGGAAAGGATACACTGGTCATTACAGGTTTAGTCTGCTTCCCACTTTCTATGGGTATCTCGTAAGATAAAATTACGGGTCTTTAATATCATACTTGTAGCATTTCATGTATAAAAACCCATGGATGATTCTTCTCTACAGAGCCTCATGAATGTTTGGGTGTTTTAAAATTTTCTTTTATAATTTTGTCTTTTTAATAATAACGTTAAAAAAAATTTAATGACATTGGATGAGCCTGAAATCATAGTGAAGAGATTCTGGTTTTACATTCTGTAAACTGAACAATTCACAGAACCAGGTGGTTACACAGTCAAGAAAAATCTGATTTTAAAATTGACTAGTCACTGAAACAATGTATTTTTGAAGAAAAATAGAAAATGTTTGAGGTATTGTAGAACTAACTGGGCAGTACAGTAAGAGCATTCTCATCATTTTAAAAACAAAACCATTAAAAAGTCAGTGTTTATATGAGTTACAAAAGTCAACAAAATGAGAAATTTCGTTGAAGATGTGATTATTTTCTTTCTTCCTCCCTCCTAAGTTCTTATTCCCTGATGCTGCTTCTGAGAAACCGTTAGATGGGACTTCTTCAACAGACAACAGTAATCCTCCATTAGAGAGTGAAGAATATGTAAGTTAATTAATATTAAAATATTTTATTTTTTTATTTATTAAAAAATTTTAAAAAATATTTGTTTTATTTATTTATTTTTGGCTGCATTGGGTCTTCGCTGCTGCGTGCAGCCTTTCTCTAGTTGTGGCGAGCGGGGACTACTTTTCGTTGCAGTGTGCAGGCTTCTCATTGGGATGGCTTGTCTTGTTGCAGAGCACAGGCTCTAGGTGTGTGGGCTTCTGTAGTTGTGGCACGTGGGCTCAGTAGTTGTGGCTCACAGTCTCTAGAGCGCAGGCCCAGTAGCTGTGGCTCATGGGCTTAGTTGCTCTGCAGCACATGGGATCTTCCTGGACTAGGGCTTGAACCGCTGTCCCCTGTATTGGCAGGCGGATTCTTAACCACTGCACCACCAGGGGAGCCCTAAAATATTTTAAATGCATTGAATTTCTAGGGGTTTTGCTATATTTCTAGCAACAGTCATGAAATCTAGTTCACAACAATGACTACTGTAAACAGTTTTATAGCTCTACATCTGTCATTTAAGCTTTCTTTTCTCAATTTATCAAAGACTTGGATGAGGAAAACGTGAAAATTTTCTAGCACTCACTATAAAGCTTTCTCTGTTTTGAAATAGGGATCTTTTTATTTTAAAAATCACCTTAGTAAAACTTGAGTGAAAATGATATCATGGCCTTCATTCAGACAATGCCCTACTATAGAATATTGGCATAGATATATATTTTGGGTAGAAGAACTTTTCTGGAAACAGTGAAAAAAATAACAAATATATTGTGCATGGTTATAGGATTGCCTTCATTTTACACTTTTCATAAATCATCAAATTTTGCAGCAGATTCTTCTTTGTATTTCAAAACTGGACAGAGAGTGGAAAATTCTTTAATGAAGTAACATGTAAAATGAAGTAGAATTTTCATGTTTTCCTCTTTCAGGTCTTTGATAAATTGAAAAATGAGAGTTTAAATGACAGGTGTGCAGATATATCAAATTGTTAGCAATAGTTATTTTGGGGAAGTGATTTCATGAACTGAGGAGGAAAAGTAGGCTTTACATTTTCAGTTTATACAGTTCTGATTTTATGTTTTTGATTTTGACAAGTGGGTACTCATTTGTAGTGAAAAGATTTTTATAACAACACCTGAAATTTGGAATATATCTTAAAGATTCCACAGAAGAAATTGAAGGCTATAACTTTAGGCTCACTAAACTATAGCTTCACTTTTTGATACCTACAGAGATCTTGAAAACATGGAGCTGCCTAAGAACAATTTAGGCAATAATGTATTAGACATATGATAAAAGCAGGTTTGGTAGGATAGATTAATTTCAGTATTAAAATCTCTACCTACACAGTTTTTGATTATACATGTAAATATGTTGTTAACAAGTTTTGCTTTGTTTCTGTTTTGTTAAATTTAGAATCTCTACAATCAGTTCAAATCTGCACCATCTGATAGTTTAACATACAAATTGGCTTTGTGTCTTTGTATGATCAATTTCTACCATGGAGGACTGAAAGGAGTGGCACATCTCTGGCAGGAGTTTGTTCTTGAAATGCGTTTCAGATGGGAGAACAACTTTCTGATTCCAGGGTAATAATTTCAGTTTCCAGCTTTAGAGATAGGATTTTTGTTTGTTCGCAAAATTTGACTTTTGACCCATTAATTCTCCTCTTCTAGGAAATCTGCCCTAAGAAAGTGGTAAGAAACTTAGGACACGATTTCTGTTCAGAGGTATTCACTGCAGCAAATTTATAATAGGAAAAAAAAAGTTAAACAACCTAAATATCAAACATTAAAGAATGGTTAAATAAATCATGATGTGTCTCTATAATGGAAAGTTTTTTTCCCAAGAATCTCTAATAACATGGAAAGTGGTCACAATATTTGTAGTAAAGTAGAATATAGTGTTATGTATACAGAGTGCTTTCAACTATGCTTTCAATTATGCTGATAGAGAATACTGAAAATATATAGAATATATATAGAAATATGTATAGAAAGATAATTGGAAAGAAATACAACCAGATGTTAACAGTAGTTTTCCCAGGTGTGAATTATGTTTTTATTTTGCTCTTTATACAATTGTGTGTACATTTGTGTTCTAAATCTTCTGTCATGAACATACATTTTTATAGTTGGAGGGAAAAAAACATCTTATAGTTCATAAGTTCAGGTATTAGACATTACCTATAATTTTTGGGTATAATTTATATTGACATTTCATTTAAAGAGTTTAGTTAGCATATATGTTGGTACTGCATAGGTTACTGCCCATTTACCTGTGCTACTGAAACTAAGGGAGGAGAGTCATGATATAAGTAATATAAAGTGGTACTTGATCCAAAAATGTTTACTCTTGGGTCATTTGCCAGCCTCTGCTTGGCTGGATTCTCTCTTGGCTGATTACTGGGAACCTAGTGATTTAGCCTAGGGGCAGTCCAGGCTCACTTTAGCAAAAGGGAGGTGGAGATCAATGGAATTTATATTGAGAATCCACCATGATTGAGAAATGAATATATAATATAATCTCTTTTGTAAGGCATGAAATACTACATGCTAGCTACTTCCTAGGGTGAATTTCTAGGCTTTAAATTTTTTTCAAGTTTCTGTTAGCTTGAGAGCTATCACTAGTTTGCTGTTACTGTTGGTGAATTATGGACTAGGGGGATAAAATAAATTTTGATCTTTTAATTTTATTTGGTCCATCTCAGTTGCCTTATCTATAGAAACCTAGTTTTGATTTATCAATGTGGCTAAAATATAAAAAAAGTATAAAATATGAATATCTGAAGCAATTTTACTAAGCTGTTTTTCCCATTACTTTATTTGATAGATTAGCAAGTGGACCCCCAGATCTAAGATGTTGTTTACTGCATCAGAAACTACAGGTAAAGATTTCCCAGTGACAGTATATAAATGTGGTCTTGGTTCAATCGGAGCTTATTCTGATATTAAATGTGATAATGGATTATAGGCTATTCTCATTGTGGTGCTGTAGGTTACTTAAGTCATTGTCATTCACAACAAGGTCCAGGGAAAGGGTGGAGAATGAAAATAAAATATTCAAGTAGTGGATAGATTTTTATTTTACTGTAACTGTCACTGACGGAACGGCTATTTCCTCAGTCCTTGTCCTCCCCGAGGAAAAACTTCAATCGAGAGACATAGAGCAGTTTTAAGCAGCAGAAGTTTTATTAAGCAAAGCGGAAGTACACTCCTGAGAAAGGATGAGAGCGGGCTGTCTGGAAGCCAGAAGCCATCCTGCAGTGGGGATAGGGTTGGTTTTCAGGCAGAAAGTCCCTTCGTGTGTCATTTGACTGACAAGTTGATTGACAGCTTTAGGTTACGTAACTTTTCTCCTTGTGCGCAGGCGCTTAACGCATAAGCACCCAAGTGAAGCCTATGGGCGTGTGGGGAAAACTGTAGTGCTCATTTATTACAAATACGGCAAAATGAGCCCTGGGTTACTTTGAATCACCTTTTAGGTCTTGGTGCTCCTGCGCCAACCTATGCTGGTGGGTTTTATCTAGGTTGGTTGTAATAAGGCTGGAAACTTAGCAGTCCTTGACCACAAAAGGGAGGATCTCTGGGCATGTTCTGATCACCGGTGTCCAGGTTGGGGAGAGAAGGATGACCCTGTCCAGAATGGGGCAGGGACCTGCTTATGTCTGACTAACTGCCTGACAATTCAAATATGAATGTTTTTTCAGATGTTAAATTGTTGTATTGAACGAAAGAAGGCACGTGATGAGGGGAGAAAGACAAGTCCTTCAGATAATGTAACTAATACATATTCAGGGGATGCTGGAAAATCTGGAGACCAGCTGGGGCCAGACAATATAAAAGATATGGATAAGGAAAAGGGAGAGGTGGGAAAATCATGGGATTCTTGGAGTGACAGCGAGGAAGAATTTTTTGAATGCCTAAGTGATACTGAAGAACTTAAGGGAAATGGACAAGAGAGTGGCAAGAAAGGAGGACCTAAGGAGATGGCAAGTTTAAAGCCAGAAGGACGACTCCATCAGCATGGGAAACTTAATCTGCTACATAATGGAGAACCTCTATATATTCCAGTGACCCAGGTAGGACATGGACTGGTTCTTTAAGTTTTATTTTTTGTTGGTTATATAACTTCATCCTAGTAAGAAATAATTGCTTTGGGTAGAGGCAATTCTTTAAACAGTTCTATGTTCAGAGATCTATAAATTTGACTTTTGGGGCTTTTAGGTCTACTGTTTGTACAACTGAGAAATGTTTTGAAGTTTCAGTAGATAGTAGCTCATCATGTATAAGGTGATCTATTAGTTCATCTTAAACTTAGTGGTGGGTACTCAGATGTTTAAAAAAACAAAATCCAAAAATATTGGAAGAACAAAAGTAAAAATTCTTTAATTATATAATTAGTTTTTATCTGTTCTAATATGCAGTTTGAATCCATTTTATACCATTAGGAAGTAGAATAGCAACAACTCAAAACCTAAGGAAGAGCAATAGTTTTTGTTGGGTTTTTTTGCATAGGTAATAAGTGAATACATTTTATTGTGAAAAACTCAACCTAGAAAAAGTAAAAGCCACCACCCACTAATTCCAATTCTAATCTGTAGAAGTAACCACTATTATTGGTTTGGGTTATAATTTCTTACACCTGTTTCTATGCTTTGATGTATGTATGTGTATGCATATGATACATAGTTTTGTGGATTCTTAAAAATGTGTGCATTGGTGTGTAGTTTTTTAACTTAATGTGTCTTGAAGATCTCTTCATGTCATTACATGTGGATCTACTTCATCTCTTTAACTGCTGTGTAATATTCCATGGCATGGAAGAGTGATAAGCTTATTGAACCATTACCCTCTTAATGTACAATGTTATTTGCAGCTTATTGCTATTACAGTGCTACAGTAATGTAGCAGATTCTTGTAGTTTTTCATATATTATCTGTTCACATATGAGTGTTTCTCTAAGGAAGAAATGAGAAATGGAATTTCTAGAAAATCATATATATAAGCTATAAAATTCCTCTTCAAAAGGGCTGCACCTATTTTATACCCTGTCATTGATGAATATAGGAGTAAGGGAATAACATTCTCTCCCCAACTTCCCTTTTACACTTTCTTCCTCCATAAATATGTATTGAGTGTCTAATATATGCCAACCACTGTCCTAGGCCTTAGGATTTTAGTAGCAAACTATATAGTAAGGTTCTTGCACTCACATTACTTGTATTCATATTTAATTTAATTTTTTTAATTGACATTACCAGTCAAAAAAATTTTTGCCAATACGATGGGCAAAAGTGGTATCTCAGTGTTCTAGATTGTAGTTCCCTGATTTTTGATGAACCTAAGTATCTTTTAATATGTTTATGCCATCCTTTCCTGTGAATTGCATTCCATTTTTCTTTTAGGTTGCTGTCCTATTCTTATTGATTTATATGAGTCCTTCATATATTAGATATAAATCCTCTGTTATATACATTGTGTATGTTTTCTCCTAGTTATTTTTAAAACATTTGTTTACTTATCTATTGAGTTAATTATAACTAAATAAAGTGCACAAATCTTAAGTGTACAGCTTGGTGAGTTTTTTCATATTTAAAAACCCATGTAAAACTAATAGAATGTTATATGTCAATTATATCTCAATAAAAAAATTAACTCAGAAAAATAAAAAATATAAAAATAAAAACTCATGTAACTACCACCCATATCAAGATATAGAAAATTCTCAATATCGTAGAACAGCAATAATCAGTAGAACTTTCTGTGAAGATGGACATGTATTTTTTCTGTGTTCTCTAGTACTATAGCCGTTATCTGTATGTAGCTATTGAGTGCTTGAAATGTGGCTAGTGCAACTAAGGAACTGAATTTTTAATTTAATCTTTTAAAATTTAAATAGGCAGATGTATTGAGTACTCCCCTCCAGGTAATTCTGTTTTCTAACTTAGCATAGGTTAGTTTTGTCAATTTTTGGATATCATAAATGTAATCATACTTTGCTTGCTCTTTTGTATATGAATGGAATTATGTATTCTTGTGTTGTGCTTTTTTATTTAACAACCGTCTGTGAGATTCATCTATGTCATTATATGAATCAGTATTTATGCATATTGTATTACTTTATAGTATTCTGTTATATGAATGTGCCACTCAATTCTTATATTGCTTATCCATTCACCTGCTGATGCAATTTGAGTTGTTTACAGTTTGAGCTATTATAAACAAATGAAAATTCTTATGTGTCTTTTGGTGAACATACTCATTTTCTTTTGGATATATTCTTTTTTTTTTTTCCTTTAATTTTATTTATTTATTTATTTTTGCTGTGTTGGGTCTTCGTTTCTGTGCGCGGGCTTTCTCTAGTTGCGGGGGCCATTCTTTATCGCGGTGCGGAGGCCTCTCACTATCGCGGCCTCTCTAGTTGCGGCGCACAGGCTCCAGACGCGCAGGCTCAGTAGTTGTGGCTCACGGGCCTAGTTGCTCCGCAGCATGTGGGATCTTCCCAGACCAGGGCTCGAACCCGTGTCCCCTGCATTAGCAGGCAGATTCTCAACCACTGCGCCACCAGGGAAGCCCTGGATATATTCTTAAGAGTAGAATTGTTGGGCCCTGTGGTAGCAATATGTTTGAGCTTTAGTAGATATTGCTAAACAGTCTCCCAAAGTGGTTGAACTAATTTACATTCCCTCCAACAATGCATAATAATTGTGGTTTATTCCACATAATCTCTTACATTTGGTGTGTCAGGGGTCCCAACACCACTCCCAGGTTTGGTGATTTGCTTGGAGGACTCACAGGACTCAGTATATAGTCATGCTCACAGCTGTAACTTAATAGAGCAAAGGGACACAAAGTGAAAGGAAATGGCACATGGGACAAAGTTCAGAGGATATCAAGCACAAGCTTCCAAGAGTCTCCTCGCAGTAGTCACACAAGATGCACTTAACTCCACAACTGATCGTGACCACATGTGAAATGTTATCTACTAGGGAAACTTGTCAGAGGCTCAGTGCTCAGGGTTTTTTTTTTACTGGGGCCTGGTCACAAAGCACCCTCTGCCTAGCATGTGCCAAAATTCCAGACTCCCAGAAGGAAAGCAGGTATTCAGCATAAACCATATTGTTTGCACAAAGAGTTTACACATAGTGAACCATTTTTATCAGTTTGGAGTATGGTGCGACTCTGCCAGGATCCAGGTTCCCAGAAGCCAGCTGAGGGCCAACTTTGCAAACAGGCCTTTCTGAAGATAATAGTTTAAGGCCTGCTATGTTAACTCTTCTCTGCACACTTGATAATTTCAATCATTTTAATTTTTGCCTTTCTGAGGGGTATGTAGTAGTATCTCATGTTTTCACATTTCCCTGATGAATAATGACACTGAACACATTTTCATATATTTATTGCCCACTTGGATATTTTCTTGGTCAAGTGCCTGTTCAAGACCTTTACCTATTTTTTCAAAATTAGTCGTCTTTTTCCCTATTGCTTTGTAGGAATTCTTCATATATTCTGGATATGAGTTCTGAGGTGTATATATCTGTATCTGTCTGTCTGTCTATCTATAACAAATAATTTCTCCTAGTTGGTGGCTTGCCTGTTCACTTTCTTAATGATGCCTTTTGTTGAATAGGCATTTTTAATTTTAATAAGGTCTGATCTACCAATATTTTTCTTATGTGGATACTGCTTTTGTCTCCTGTTAAGAAATTAACTACCCCAAGGTCCTGGAGATACTCTCTTGTGTTTTCTTCTGGAAGCTTTATGGTTTTACCTATCACATTTATGTTTTTGATCCACCTCAAATTGACTGTGTTTGGTGTGTGGAAGAGATTAAGATTCTCTTTTTTCTGTAAGGGTGTACAGTTGTGTTCCAACACCATTATTCAGAAGACCTGCCTTTTCCCACGGAGTGGCAGTGACATCTTTGTTGTAAATCAAGTGATTGTATGTGTGTTGGTCTCTTTCTGGACTATTTATTCTGTTAGTCTCTTTGTTTATCCTTGTGCCAGTAATGTACTGTCCTTATTACTATAGTTTTATAAAAATCTTTCTATCTTGTAGTTTAAATCTTCTAACTTTGTTCTTCAAGATTATCTTGACTCTTCTTTTCCTTTTTATGTAAATTTGGGAAACTGTTTGTCAGTTTCCACACATAAAATAATCCTGGGATTTTAATTCATATTGTATCAAATTAGATTTAGAATTAGCATTGCATTGCATTGGAGAGAATTGATATCTTAACAATATTGAGTCTCGTGACCATGAAATGTCTTTCATTTTATTGAATGTTCCCTTTACTTTCCCTTATCAGTGTTTTTTAGTTTTTAATGTAGAGGTTTTGCATATCTTTTATTAAATTTATGTCAAAATATAATATTTGTAATTTTTCAAATATTGTGAATGGTATTTTTAAATTTCATTTAAAAACATTTTCCCTGATATGTAGAAATAGTTTATTATTGTATATTGACCTTGAATCTAACAACCTTATTACATTCACTTATTGTTTCTAGTATATTTGGAGTTTTCTATACACACAGTCATGTTATCTGTTAATAGACAATTTGAATTTTGATTTTCTGGCCTGTACATTTTTTAATTCTTCTTCATTTCCTATTGTACTGGCTAGGACCTCAGGTACAGTGTTGAACAGTGGACATCCTCCTCTTGTTCCCAGTCTCAGAAGGAAAGCATGTGATAATCTTTGAGTGTATCTGGTGTAGGTATCATTTATCATATGAAGGAAATTTTCTCCTATCCCTAGTTTCTGAGAGTTTTTTTTCATGATCAGGTATTGTATTTTATCAAATGTTTGTCTTGCATATTGAGGTAATCGTAAGATAATTGTGAGTTCTAAATGAAATAGTGAGTTTTAAATATGATAAGTGAATGATACCATGTCTAGTCCAAAATAAGTACTCAATTTTTGGCTATTCTTTTTTTTTTAAAATTGGAGTAAAATTGCTTTACAATGTTGTGTTAGTTTCTGCTGTACAATGAAGTGAATCAGCTATATGTATACCTATATCCCCTCCCTCTTGGACCTCCCTCCCACCCCTCAACCCATCCCACCCATCTAGGCCATCACAGAGCACCAAGCTGAGCTCCCTGTGCTGTACACCAGGTTCCCACTAGCTAGCTGTTTTACACATGGTAGTGTATATATGTCAAACCTAGTCTCCCAATTTTGTCCCACCCTCCCCTTCCCCCCAACCCCCCCCCGCCGTGTCCACATGTCTGTTCTCTACATCTACGAATAGGTTCATCTGTACTGTTTTTCTAGATTCCACATATATGCGTTAATATATGGTATTTCTGGCTTACTTCACTCTGTATGACAGACTCTAGGCTATTATTCTTTTTTTTTTTTAGGCTATTATTCTTTTGAGGACTTTTTCTTATATAAGACCTAAGAGGCTAGTATCGCTTCTCAGGCTGCAAGGATTGACTTAAAGGTTTTTTAACCAGTTTTCGTATTTTGAGATGGGTTGATCAGTTGTAATAATTGTGCAGTGGGATGTTGGGATGATTGCTTGATAATTTTAAACATGGATTCTCTTAACTTTTTTTCCCATGCTTACATTGTTTCTTTGCCAGGTGGCTGTCATTTATGACATTAGTTTTGTTTGTTTGACAGGCCTTATCTTTTTGCTTCTTTATATTATTTTAAAAGTAATTATATTTTAGATACTTCATCACTAACTGTTAGTACTAGGACAGACTATTCTAATGCTAGAAACCAAGTGTATATTTTTTCAAATTTTGTTGGAGTGCATGCAGTTGGTATTGAGGTCTTGTGGCATAGACTGGGATGTTGGAATCTAGCGGAGCTAGATTTGTAGCCTGGCACCACCCTTATTTTTAGCTAGTATTGCTAGTAGAGGCTGTGTTTCCTTTCTGAGCCTTGTTTTTCTCTCTTAAAAAAAAGTTTGCATTTTCTAGAATTTTATATAAATTTTATGTAATTACAGTATGGTTTTTGTGTGTGTGAATTCTTTTAGCATAATTATTTTGAGATTCATATATGTTGTTGTGTGTATCAGTAGTTCATTCATTTTTATTGCTTAGTAGTGTTCCTCCGCGTGGATATAGCACAGTTCATCTATTCACTTTTTGATAGACTTTCCAAAAATGGGCATAAGGAAGCTTTTTATCTTGATTGTAGTGACTGCTTCATGGGTATGTAGTTAACAAATGTACCCTTTAAATTACTGTATGTTGATTATACTTCAAAAAATACTGTTTAAAAATTTGTCATATGATCAGTGGTTGACAAGAAGAAAAAAATGAAAGTATTTCTGTCTTGTTCTAATGTATCTTCAGTTTGAAAACCCTGCCTATTTATTTATTTAATAAACAAATATTAAATACTTTAAAAGCCAATAATAGTTTGTATTACTTTGGGTTGTTCAGGGTTAAATTACACATCATATTTAAAGATAATTGGCATGTAAGTGTTCAGTGAAGTTTAATATTTTATGTGCTTTCTTTTTCCAAGTTTTAATTAACAGTACTCCCTATTTTTAATGAACTTGTTGCATATATGTTGGTTTGATTGGGTTAATGAAGAATCAGAGGAAGTTGTTCTGGAAGCTCAAGCTTTATTTTTCTTCAGAATGCTATGTCTTCCTCATTTATTTCAGATGCTTTAGTTTCCACATTCAAATTTGTAATCCAAGTCTGGAATAATTTAAACTTACTTTTCTCTCAACATGCATCTTATGTATTTAGAAATTAATTTTTGTCTTACCTTTAGGTAAATCGGGGCAAATTTTTAATCTGTTTTACTTTCTTTAAAGTTAATCTTATTTGAATTATAACCATTGTATATGTACGTATAGAAAATGTTTGGAATTCAAAATGATCCCAGTTGAAACCATTATAATTTCAGACTTTAGAAATTAGCTTAAAATGTGCTGTTAATCCATTGCCATTTCACCAAAAAGAAAAAGTAAATAATAAGACTGTATATAGGTCCTACTTCTAAGAATTTAAATATACTCCCTTATTCCTTTCATGTAGACTTAGGTCAACCTAAAATTTATGGCTAGGAAAGGCTTAAAAATTTTTCTCAGCATTTTAGAGCAGGGGCTAGAAGAGAAATTTGTAGAGAATCTGTTAAAGCAGGAGTTCTTAGGTAGTGGATTAGATCCAAACTAATAGTTCTCAAAGCCAGCGTTAGATAGATGTCCTAGATTCTCCCTTCAGTTTGCCACTTGAGAGTTTGCCACTTCGATGATGTTGGGCAAGATGCTGTCTCTGCATTCGGTTTCACCACATGTAAAATGCACTGATGACTTCTCAGTGATTAGCGATGAGATCATGTGTATGAGAAAGCTTTGGGCATATTCAGAAATGGTACATATAAGAATGTGTGGCCCTCATGCTCTTTGCTGCTTGTATTCCTCTTGATCAAGTTTTTCACTTACAGTTGGCCAGAGTTCCCAGGTGGGAGGGGTAGTCAGTATCCTTTCAGTATCTCCTCCCTTCCCTCAGGAGGCTAAAGGACAATGAAAAGGAGTTCCTTTTTAATGGAAATAATGAGGGCCTCTGCTCCTGAGTATACTGCTTCATTGGAGATTCATGTTATTTTTGAATCTGAGGAATTTTGATATCATAGGGAAAGTAGAGTAAAAAACTTAAAATACAGCCTAAGTATTTTGTCTCTAATTGCAAGTGTTTATTGAGCTTGTGCCAGGATCTATTCTTCACAACAGTGAGTCACATAAAGCTGGAGTAATTGCCCAAGGTTATACAGCTGGGATTCAAATACAGGCATGTTGTTTCTAGAGCCCAAACTCTTAACCGGTCTGTCATACTGTCTTACCAATTATTATTCAACCCCAAGTATCAGGGTGAGACTTTGAAAGTGTGCATGTTCATTGTAGAGAAAGCAAAACAAAAGCTCGTATTTCCATAATCCAGAGATAAACTGTTAAAGTAGTTCCTCCCCATTTTTTCCTATATCAAACCATTTTCGTTATTGTACATTCAGATTCTTTCCAATTTTCACACTGTTATAGATAATACTACAGTGATATTTCTAGAAGTGGAATTCTTGGGTCAGAGGGCATGATCATAAATGCTTGCCATGTATTGATTTCCAGATTGTTGTCTGGGAAGATTTATATTCTCTCCAGCACTGTTTGTAAGTGCCCTTGTAGGTTTGTTTCAAAAATGAGAATGATATAAGAAAAAAGTTACTTTCTTTTGTTTGTTGCTGTGTTTTGAATGCCATACCTTTACCATGCTTCTACTTTATTTCTGACAGATATCTGCAAAAATTATTTATCTCTGTGGAAGTGGTTCTCAACTGGGGAGTGTGTTTTGCCTCCCAGGGGTATTTGGCAAGGTCTGGAAACATTTTTGATTGTCATGAGGTGGAGTGGTACTACAGGCAGTAGTGGGCAGAGGCCAGAGATATGCTGCTAAACATCCTACAATGCATAGAACAGGCACCACGACAGTATCCAGTCTAAACTGTCAGTAGTACTGAGGCTAAGAAAACTTGCTTTTATAGTAAGCTCCTGAAATCTAGAAGGAATCTATTTATTGACAAGACACTTACTTCTGCTAGGTCTTATCCTATTTAGGAATAAAGGAGTTCATGTTTTTCTGGCTTTAACAACAAAGCACGCAAGATTTGTTTGGTTAGTCTCTGGGTTGTTGAGTTCTTCATATTTCAAATATAAAATCTAATGGAATCAATTCTCAGAGAACTTTCCTAAGCCCCCCTGAACAGTTTTGAAATGTTTTCTGTCTCTCTCTTAATGATTCTACAGTTGTATTTTCCTTTAGATTTGCCTTAGCTGCTGTTTTATTTGGGGTTACCATTAAAATATATAATGTCTCTGATTCCCCAAAGTAAAAAACAACTTCTTGTGGGAATTGGTAATTTGAATGTGTTTGGAACATAAACTCAAAGCTACTCCTCCAACATAAAATATAGTTATTTGGGGTTCAATTCTTTTCAGTTTTCTTCTCTTACTAGGTATAATAAAAACCTTGTTGCAACTAATAATGGCATTCATAAAAATATCTTAGGACTTCATTTCTTTATCATTAATAGGCAGGAAGATGTTCAGTGCATCCAGTTCCTCTCTTAGCTATGGTCAAGGAAACATGAAAATCTTATCTGTTGGCTGGCGGGGCGGGGTGGGGGGCAGTGCACTGACAGTCATACTTATTCTTCTTGTTACTTTTTCATGTAGGTTCCAGAAAACTTGCAAATTTCTCTGAATTTTTTTAAATACATATCTTGTGACTGCTATAGCTGAAATAATTGTTGTCTTTGTTCTATTTTTATAGTTCTGCTTTCTCTAAAAAAAGCTATTCACGAGCTTTGTCCTTTTGTGCTTCGCAGGAACCAGCACCTATGACAGAAGATCTGCTAGAAGAGCAGTCGGAGGTTCTAGCTAAATTGGGTACATCGGCAGAAGGGGCTCACCTCCGAGCACGCATGCAGAGTGCCTGTCTGCTCTCAGATATGGAGTCTTTTAAGGTGGGTCACGTTATCAGAGCTCGGGAGTCTATTTTGAGCTATTCTGGGATGAAGCTGTGAAAGTCACTCTGTAAAGTGGTGTAAAGGCCTGCATGTCTTTTTTTTTTATTAAATGTTTAAATTTCATTTGTAGTTACAACACCCTACCTCCATCCCCTAAAGGTCATAGTCAAACTTGCTTCTTGAGTTTAAAAAAGAAAAGAACAATCTTTTTTAAAAAAATGATTCTATATTTTTAAAATAAATTTATTTTATTTATTTTTGGCTGCATTGGTTGGGTCTTCGTTGCTACACGTGGGCTTTCTCTGGTTGCTGTGAGTGGGGGCTACTCTTTGATGTGGTGCATGGGCTTCTCATTGCGGTGGCTTCTCTTGTGGCAGAGCACGGGCTCTAGGCATGTGGGCTTTAGTAGTTGTGGCGTGCGGGCTCTAGAGCGCAGGCTCAGTAGTTGTGGTGCCCGGGCTTAGTTGCTCTACAGCATGTGGGATCTTCCCAGACCAGGGCTCAAACCCGTGTCCCCTGCATTGGCAGGCGGATTCTTAACCACTGCATCACCAGGGAAGTCTGAAAAGAATAATCTTTGAATAATGGTTGGAAGTTGAGAACTGAATCATTTCTATATGAGGATTGGGAAGTTTTCTTCCTTTAGGTATGTTCAGTCAGTTTAATGCAAGGTTTTTAGAAATCCTTAGGATTTAACATAGGCTGCTTCATTCAGCAAACCTTTGGTTACCTGCTTTGTGACAGACACTGTGATTAGGTAATTAAGAAGTACAATGTTTATCCTCAGTTACAGTATATTGAGGTTGTGGGAGGAGATATGTAAATAATTACTATGTGATGAGTTCTCTTAGGAGAGCAAGGTCAAAAAGGTGACTGACTGTACTGAGTGGAGGTCATGGAAAATTTCTGCAGAAGCATCACAGTTTAGGATGGATAGGCATTTGCTACCTGGAGAAGAATATTTTAGGCTTAGATACAGGCCTGAATCTAGAACACAAAGGATTCAGAGAATGGTTACACTTAGCTTATTAATTTAAAAACCAAGTGATGAAGAAAGTCTTTCTGGATCATTTATTTTTGAAAGCAGAGGCAAATCCATGTACATTAAAAAAAAAAAAAAGGGTAGCTCAGTGGGCCACAGGCCTTCCTTTTCCTATTATTGATACTCTGAACTGTCTCCCATGCCCAGACTTTCTTCCTTAACCTACTGCTACCTGTGATGGCCTGCATTTTTTCATTCCACAGCTCCTACTCAGTCCTGTTTTTGTGCTAGGTAGGCCAGCCTGAGTTTGATATTTCAACATAAACACCCCGTGAAAACCTATGCTACTTTCATCTTCCCTGCTAGCAGAGAGTGACAATAAAAGGGAGTCTTTTTATTCCCTGCTTGTTTCCCCCATCTTTCCTAAAAGAAGAAATCTTCAGTAAACCTCTCAAGAGCTGCATGTTTTCCATAGAGATTAGAAAGATACAGAAAATCTTTGAGTTCTATTCTGCTGTGAGGCAAGAAAAAGAGATGTGTTTTAAAGCAGATAGTTGGTACAGTGGATAAAGAGAAGCCAATTGGCTCTCAGGGTATGTGTTAAATCAAAAAGTTAGAGGAGGGAATTGGCTTAGGGTGTGTGTGCACAGTAGGAAGTACTGGCCTCCATAGCAGCTATTTTTTTTACCTGACCTTTAGCTGCCTTCATATTCATCTGTCCCTCTTCTGCTGCAGTGTCCTTGTAGAAGCATGTACAGGAGGAAATTCCAAATTGGAGCTGTAAAAGCTTTTCCCCATAGAAACCTTTGCTCCTCAAGGTGCTATATAATTCCTTTAACACGGTGCTTCAGCAAAACTGTGGTTCGTTAGACTCTTTTGGACTAACCTGGGTAATGTAAAAATCTCTTCAATAACATTGTTTTAACCAGAAAATAGATTATATGACAAATAACCAACTTACACATCTGCCCATATGTGGGAATCAGATAATATATTTAAGGAAATACGTAGTCATGCTAAAATAGGTATGGTTGCCTTTCCCTTTTTGTATAGGGATGACTTGGTATTAGGGGCCATGGGAGAGTCCCCAGAGCTTTGCATAAATGCTGATAGGTACATGAGGCACCTACACTGCACAGTTCCAGAAGGACAGGGCCTGTTCTCGAGCATGCCCTTGGAGTATATACCTGTAAGAGTAGAAAGAAGATCAGCCATAGCTGAAGTGAGTCTTGAGCCTCTCCTAGTAGCGCTATGTTCTGTCTGGTATAATAAAGACAACCAGAAGGAAGAATTCTGGTGTGAACTGCCTTTCTTTAACCCATTCTGTAGTACAAGAGTTCAGTCTTGTTTTCTTTTTCAGGTTCATTCTCTTCACTCAAGGCCTATCTCTCTAGTTTCCTGAGATGTTTTCATGAGGGTGTGGTGTTGCCTGGTTAATATCCAGTCTTAGTACATGAATCCTGAATCATGCAGTAATCTTGACCCATTGCAGTTCACAGCAGTTTTTTGTTGCTGTGATGCTATAGCCCTTAGAAGTTTATGTTGTTGGCTGTCAGTTAAGAACCCTCCTGATTTCTCATCCCTTTGGGGATTTCCTAATATTGGTGGGGATGATTATACTGGCAGCCAGTAAGCTCAATAAGGAGAAGTTGGTAGTTTTGCTCTTCAAATTTAAGACTAACCATTCTCATCATGTTGGTTTTCATTTTGGTGTGAGGTTAATTTAATTTAAAAAGAAAGAAAATGACCATAATGCTTAACACTTTTTAGTAATGCTTACATCACTTACTGTTTCAGGCAATTAAATATAGTACTCATAGCAGGATGAATATGTTGTGGTAGAGAATTACAACCAAAAAGGTATGTGTTTAACATGTGTACACATATCTTTTGAATATTAAGGGGATGATATATATGCCCATCCTTAATACTCTACTAATATATTACTGGGCACTGGCAAAAAGACCTCCATGCCTTACCACTAACACTGTAAAAGCCTCTCCCTTTTTTTTCAGGCTTAAATGTAGAAGTACTTAAAGGATTTTGGCATGCATCATTGTTAATTCTATGGAATTATCCAGTAAATAAAACTTTAATTAGTTTGGTTTCAGAAGCCTGAAAAACAGTGATTTTAATTCCAATTCCTTAGTGGCACAAAAGCACATTTTAATTCCAATTCCTTAATGGCACAAAAGCAGTTTATGTAATGGTAACTTGTTATATAAAGCATGAGAATTTGATGGTTGAATAGAACATTTTTGAGGTTAGCTGATATTTATTGCAGTATCAGTATTGACTTATCGAGGAAAAAAAGAGCAGAACTTTTCCATCATTGGGTTATTATTCTGATCATATTGTGTATTATTTAATTTACTTGACTTGAGCTTATTGATACTTTTCTAAGTATTGAGTAGTTATTATACTATAATTTTAAATTATATAACTTATAGTCTGAGATTTATTTTCACTTTACATGAAATTTTTATTTCCAAATTCATCAAATGAAAACGTTTTCTTTTTCTTTAAAATGGGGGCAGCAAAAATAAAGTACTTTTGGTGCTTTAACATCTGACCTGATTTAAAGGTGACATTGTAACTCAAGTCACATACTAGATTTTGTAAAGATTGGTCTTTTTGTGAAAGTGAAAGTATGATTTTTGAAAACAGGTTTATCAATAACTGTTGATTTTTATTTGATTCTGCTGAATTTTTTGTCTGTTTTAGGCAGCTAATCCAGGTTGTTTTCTGGAAGATTTTGTGAGGTGGTACTCACCCCGGGATTACATTGAAGAGGAAGTGATTGATGAAAAGGGCAACATGGTTCTGAAAGGAGAACTGAGCGCCCGAATGAAGATTCCAAGCAATATGTGGGTAGAAGCCTGGGAAACAGCTAAGCCAATTCCCGCTAGAAGGCAAAGGAGACTCTTTGATGATACACGGGAAGCAGAAAAGGTAACTGATGTTTGAGTATACTGCTAATTGTTGTTCTAGTATTTTAAAATTTATGATAGATATGAAAGCTTTGGACATACTTGAGAAGCAAAGCATTGAAATGTAATGAACCTTTTACATATTGAATATTCACATTTAAGATTTTAGAACTGGTTACAGGTAGTCCAAAGGATAAGACATGCATATTTTACATAGAATGTTTACCATTGGACCATCTCACAGCATATGTCAAAAGCCTTAAAAATGATCATGTCTTTTGACTTAGCAGTTCTACTGCCAAAAAAATGTATTAAAGGAATAATGAGAGATACATAAAGATCAGTGTTCAAGAATGATGTTCAAAAAGTTTCATAGTGAAAAAGTAGATAACAGCCAACATTTCCAAAAATAAGGCTTTGTTTAATAAATTATGATATATCATTTAGTAGACTACTTTGCAATTATTAAAAAAACATTGGAGTTCTGGAGAATATTGGCAGCCACCTGATATCAAGTTGTCCCACATACCCTTCCACCCACCCAACTCCCAAAAAACCCAATGAAATTAAGTAGAGTACAGAAATCCATGCTGTCAGCATTACTACAGTTAGAGATTACAGTGATCTTTGAATTAACTAAGTAAGTAGAGAAATAAGCCAGATTCCAGTGGATTTCCCACCGTTGTAAGCCTGTGGGTGTAGAGAGTATGGACAGGGAATCTTAAGAAGAAATGCTGAGGGATACAGAAGACTTAAATGCAGCCCAGTCACTCCAGAAAGACTGCTCCTAACACTAAGTGTCAAAATACTCAACACAGGTAGGGCTTGAGAGTTAACAGCACTGGCTACAGGGAAGTGGCTTGACAGTAAGCAGGACCAGAAGTGGACATTCAGAGAGACTCTGCCTTAGGAAGAACCAGGTAGATAAGTAGGAATGATATACCCCTTAGAGATAAAGCATTGATGGGAATGAAGGAAACAAGGGGAAGATTAAAGATTCTGTAGGAATGAAAGAGAAATAAGACATATCAACCTCCCTCATCTCCTGCCATCCATTAAAGAAATTATGCAGAAGAGGGCACTTTTGAACTGTGACATGACCAATAATAGTAAAGAGCAGACCACATCTATATAAAACTACTATAAAAAACAGAAAGCACAAATTGGATCATTTCAGCTAATAAAAACATTTCCCAGAAAACTGACCACAAAGCAGAAGAAAATTGTAACATAACAGTCCAAACTGAGTCAAATATTCTCAAACAAGCATGGGGGATATGAAAAATCATGTTTAATTAGAAATACTAAAAACAAGAGCACAAATGAATCCAAAACCCCACAAAGAAATGAAACTACTGTTGATTTAACTCAGGACAGAAGTATAAGAAAAAGACAACCATATCAAAAACAAAGACTAAATTACATGGCACCCACAGAAGAATAGGTTCATATTTAAATTTAATAAAAGGCATTGAGGAAAAGCAGCAAAACAGCCAAGAGAAAGAAAATGAGATAAAGGAGTAAAGGGACTGGGGAGAAAATAGTAAAAATGAAAGATAGGAAAAGTAGGAATAATACTCATTTTATCAGAGTCCTTGAAGCAGAAAAATCAAAGCACTAGAACAGAACTAATACTTAAAACTGCTATTTAAGAAAAACTTTCTGGTTATGAAAGAAAACCCAAATTTACACATTGAAAGGGCTCACTGGGTACAGGGGAAAGTTGACTAGGAGTAGTGAACTCCAAATTATGTCACTGTAATACTACTAGACCTTAAATATTTAAAAAACAAAAATAAGAAACTCAGACCCTGCAGGCAAAAACATGAAAATAATTTACAAGGGAAAGAGAACGAGATAGTTGTCAGATTTCTCAACAGCAGGGCAGTGTGGAGCAGTTTTCAAGAAGTATAAGGAAAAAATACACACTAAAGATTTTACATTCCACCAAGATGTCCAGGTAGTAAAGGCTATAAAAAATGTTTTCTCTGAGTTTTTGCCCAAATAACTGTATACGTGTGCCCTTCCTGAGGAGTCCACTACAGCTGCCCCAGTCCAATAGAACTTCCTGCAGTGTTCAGAATGGTTATAGCTATGCTGTCCAAAATGGTAGCCCCTGGCCATATGTGGCTTTAATGAGCACTTGAAATGTGGCTTGTATAACATAGGAACTGGATTTCTAAATGGCTGCATTTGGCTAGTGGCTGCCTTATTGAACAATATAGTACAGGAGGATGAACTTACCCAACCAAGAGATGACTAGGGAAATTTTGGCAAAGGGCTTATGGGTGAGCATTTCATTTATTTAATTTTAGAGCTAAGACTAAAACTAGATGGGGACATGGGTAGAAGAAGAATATGTAAAAACTGTATATTAGGGCAAAGTAGAGAGAATGCAGCTATAAAAGTTGGGATGGAAAAAGAGAGAAGGAGGAAAGTAGAACGAAATCATTGACTGTTACATAGATAATAAGTGGTAAGCAAAGGATACCATTTAAAATTATCAGACCAGTTCATAAAATAGATAAAAGATATAAGTGAATTAAGGGCAGCATAAAAGGTATTAATACAAGGTTATATACTAGAATAAAAATATAAACCTTCTTAAGTACAATGGAAAAATTATTCAGAAGCAAAGAACACACACCAAATAGAGTAACACACATAATAAAAATCATATCACATGCAGAGTAATTACAGTATAAGATAGTCATATAAAACCCAGCTCTGCTGTCAACAAGGCATTCTGTTATTCTTTTTATGAAGTAACTATAACAATGTACCTAAACCTGTAGCCTTCAGAAAGGCTACAAAGTAAACAATGGACAGAGATTTACCAGGTAAATGAAAACATTAAGAAAGCAGGAGTTTTTTTTTTTTTTTTTTTAACATCTTTATTGGGGTATAATTGCTTTACAATGGTGTGTTAGTTTCTGCTTTATAACAAAGTGAATCAGTCATACATAAACATATGTTCCCATATGTCTTCCCTGTTGCGTCTCCCTCCCTCCCACCCTCCCCATCCCACCCCTCCAGGCTGTCACAAAGCACCGAGCCAATATCCCTGTGCCATGCGGCTGCTTCCCACTAGCTATCTACCTTACTGCGTTTGTTACTGTGTATATGCCCATGACTCTCTCTCGCCCTGTCACAGGTCACCCTTCCCCCTCCCCATAACCTCAAGTCCGTTCTCTAAGAGGTCTGCGTCTTTATTCCTGCTTTACCCCTAGGTTCTTCATGACATTTTTTTCTTAAATTCCATATATATGTGTTAGCATACGGTATTTGTCTTTTTCTTTCTGACTTACTTCACTTTGTATGACAGACTCTAGGTCTATCCACCTCATTACAAATAGCTCAATTTCGTTTCTTTTTATGGCTGAGTAATATTCCATTGTATATATGTGCCACATCTTCTTTATCCATTCATCCGATGACGGGCACTTAGGTTGTTTCCATCTCCGGGCTATTGTAAATAGAGCTGCAATGAACATTTTGGTACATGACTCTTTTTGAATTTTGGTTTTCTCAGGGTATATGCCCAGTAGTGGGATTGCTGGGTCATATGGTAGTTCTATTTGTAGTTTTTTAAGGAACCTCCATACTGTTCTCCATAGTGGCTGAACCAATTCACATTCCCACCAGCAGTGCAAGAGTGTTCCCTTTTCTCCACACCCTCTCCAGCATTTATTGTTTCTAGATTTTTTGATGATGGCCATTCTGACTGGTGTGAGATGATATCTCATTGTAGTTTTGATTTGCATTTCTCTCATGATTAGTGATGTTGAGCATTCTTTCATGTGTTTGTTGGCACTCTGTATATCTTCTTTGGAGAAATGTCTATTTAGGTCTTCTGCCCATTTTTGGATTGGGTTGTTTGTTTTTTTGTTATTAAGCTGCATGAGCTGCTTATAAATTTTGGAGATCAATCCTTTGTCAGTTGCTTCATTTGCAAATATTTTCTCCCATTCTGAGGGTTGTCTTTTGGTCTTCTTTATGGTTTCCTTTGCTGCGCAAAAGCTTTTAAGTTTCATTAGGTCCCATTTGTTTACTCTTGTTTTTATTTCCATTACTCTAGGAGGTGGGTCAGAAAGAATCTTGCTGTGATTTATGTCATAGAGTGTTGAAAGCAGGAGTTTTAATCCTAATGCCAAACAAAATAGAATTGAAGCAGAAAAGCATTAAATGAGATACACAAGGATGCTTTATAGTCTAAAAGTGATATTTCACAATGAGGATATATAGTTGTTAATGTTTATGTACTAGATAACACAGTAACCATTTGTATAAAACAGAAACCATGGGAGATGCAAAAAGAAATAGATCAAAACACACTAATAACAGGACTTTTAACACACTCAATACAAGACAGGTAAACAAAACTAAGAAAAGATCTAAACAAGATAATAAGGTTGATCTTTTAGATGTATCTCAAACACTATACTTTGATAATAGAAACTGTACTTTCTTTTCAAGCACACATGGAACATTCACAAAAACTGATAGTAGGGACTTCCCTGGTGGCGCAGTGGTTAAGAATCCACCTGCCAATGCAAGGGACACAGGTTCAAACCCTGGTCTGGGAAGATAACCACATGCCGCGGAGCAACTAAGCCCGTGCGCCACAACTACTGAGCCTGAGCTCTAGAGCCCGTGAGCCACAACTACTGAGCCCGTGGGCCACAACAACTGAAGCCCGCGCACCTAGAGCCCATGCTCCGCTACAAGAGAAGCCACCTCAGTGAGAAGCCTATGCACCACAACAAAGAGTAGCCCCTGCTCACTGCAACTAGAGAAAGCCCGTGCACAGCAACGAAGACCCAATGCAGCGCCCCCAAGAAAGAAAAAAAAATTTATATAAAGAAACAAAAACAAAAAACTGATAGTATGTTAGGGCACAAAGAAAACATCAGTGGGTTTCATAGTGGCAATAAGACCAATACTCTGATCTCTGCAATAAAACTAGTAATTAAAAATTTAAAACCCTAGGCCTTCCAACTGGAAATTTAAACAGCACTTAGGTGAAAGGGGAAATACAAAGAGGAACTATAGAATTCCTGAAAAATAATGATGATGAAAATACTGCCTAACAGAGCCTATAGGATATATTTAAGAAGCGATCAAAGGAAAATCCATAGCCCTAAATACCTACATCAAGAAAAAGCAAAAGAGGTGGTGCAGTGGTTAAGAATCCGCCTGCTGGTGCAGGGGACACGGGTTCAATCTCTGGTCCGGGAAGATCCCACATGCTGCGGAGCAACTAAGTCTGCGCCACAACTACTGAGCCTGCGCTCTAGAGCCCGCGAGCCACAATTACTGAAGCCCGTGCACCTAGAGCCTGTGCTCCGCAACAAGAGAAGCCACCACAATGAGAAGCCTGTACGCTGCAACTAGAGAAATCCCACGCACAGCAACGAAGACCCAATGTAGCCAAAAATAAATAAATAAATAATAAAATAAATTTATTAAAAAAATTATTTAAAAAAGCAAAAGAATGAAAATTATTGGATTAATAAATTCCTAACTCAAAAACCTAGAAAAAGAACAACAAAGTAAAACCAGATGAAAATTAAGGAAGGGCAGTCATAAAGATAAAATGCAGATAACAGTGAGGTAGAGAACAGAAAAACAGATCAAATTAATCTGGTTTAAAAAAAAATCAAAGTAGATAAGCCGTTAGCTACCTTAATCACAAAAGAAAGGGAAAAAAGCATGCATATTGAAAATAAATGATGAAAAGGGCAAATGACTATTGATTCAGAGGAAGTATTTTTTTAAACATACTGAAAATTTGAAAACTGAGATGAAATGGATGATTTTTTAGGAAAATGCAGTATACCAAAACTGACCCCAGTAAAGACAAAGTATATATAAACAGACCAGTTTCCAAAGAAGAAATAGAGACAGTTATCAAGGAATAACCCTGTAAAAAAGCACCAGGCCTAGATGGTTTCACAGGGGAATAGAGAGACCATGTAGTTCCACTGCTGCACAAATTGTTTCAATGCATAGTAATTGAAGGAAATTTTCCAGAGTCTTTTTATGAAGTAACTATAACAATGTACCTAAACCTGATAGAGACAGCATACAAAAAAAAAGTTACAGACCAGTAATAAGAAATTGAATGCAAAAATGCTAAGTGAACAGACTCTATTATCTCTTTAAGAAAATAACACATGTTGATTGAATGCAAGGGTGATTATTTGGAACTCTGTTTATACAGTATAATTGACTGGATTAACAAGTCTAAGAAAATTGTATCATTATGAAGCAGAGGCATAGGAGCTAAAAAGAAAAAAACTTTGCAGATTATGTGGCAGTATACTGGAAAAAATCTAAAGAATCATTGTTAAAACTAATTCAAGCAAAAGAATTCAGCAAGGTAGCAGGATATAAAGTTAATATACAACTAGTAGCACTCATGTACACAAATAATAGCTATTCTGAAGATGTAAATGTCATTATCTTTTCACTATAAGAAGAAAAAAAGCCATTAAAATACTTGGGAATAAACTTTAACAAGAAATCCTTGAAATCTGAATAAAGAAAACAAAACGCTCCTGAAAAACACAGTTGAACAAATAGAAAGATAACCCTTGTTCCTGGTTAGGAAGTCTCAATATCATTAAGGTCAGTTCTACCTAAATCAATTTATAAATTTAGTGCAGTCCCAATAAAAACACTAAAAGGCTTTATTATGGAGCCAGACAAGTTGGTACTAAAGTTCATATGGAGAAATAAAAATGCAAGTTAGCACTCAGGGGTTTGGAGAGTAGACGTTAATGGATTTCTTTTTGGGGTGCTGAAAATGTTATAAAATTGATTGTGGTTTTTGGTTGTACAACTCTGTAAATATACCTAAAACCACTGAATTGTACACTTTAAGTGGGTGAATTGTTGTTTCAAAAGCACAGGCAGGAATAGCTAAGAACAGGTTGAAAAGAAAGAGCTATGGGGGAAGGGAGGGAAAGGGTGGCAACTAACCCAACCAAATTTTAAAGCACAGTACAAAGCCTCACTATTTAAATAATGTGATACTGGCGCATAAATAGCTCAGTGAAACAGAATGGAAAAGTCCATAACTACATGTGGAAATCTAGTATATGATGAAGATGGCATCTCAATCACTGGGGTATAGATGGCCTTTTTAATAAATGGTCTTGAGATAACAATAACCTTTTGGAAAAAGATAAATTAGTTCTCTCTCATATACCATAGACAAGAATGGACTGAAGATGAAGCTGTAGGAGCACTAGAAGAAAACATGGGTGAATCCCTCTGTAACCTGAATTTAGAGAAAGGAGTCAAAACTGAGATGCAGTTAAAAATATGATTGATAGAATTTGTTTAAAAAAAAAAACTCTTGCATGACAAAAAGAAAAGTAAATTCAAAAGACATGATAAACTGAGAGAAATATTTGTAAACTGGGAGAATATGTATTGCAGATAAAGGGCCAAATACTATAGAAAAATGGTCAGGAGATATGAGTAGAGAACTCACCATGAAAAGGATAATTACCCTTAAACCTATCAAAAGATGTTCAACTTCATTCATGATAAGAGAAATGCAAATTAAAACTGTACTGAGATAACCATTTCTCACAATCAGATTGGCAAAAATTCAAAAGCTTGATAAATAGTGAGACCATGAGGCACCAGGCCCTCTCATACAGTACTGGTAAGAGGCTAGATGGTCCAAGCCCCTGTGGAGGGGAATTTGGCAGTATTTAACAAAATTTACATATGCATTTACCTTTTAACCTAGAAGCAATCCCATTTCTAGGAATTTACCCTAATATTTTCAACAGAACAAAAACACAGATGCATTAAGTTATTCATTGCTGCATTACTTGTAATTACAAAATACTGGAAACTATCTACATGCCCAAACTTAGGAGCTTTGTGGAATAAACTGTGGTTCATCTACATAACTGAGTACTATGTAGCGGTTTAAAAAAAAAAAAGAAAAAAGGAGAAAAACCTTTATTAACTGATAGAAATCAGCTTCTAGGATATGTTTTTAAGAGAGAAGTATTAAAAGTGTATAAAAGTAAAGTATAAAAGAGTATCAAGGAGTATAGTAAAGTATAAACGAGTATAAAAATAAAGTATAAGAGTATAGCTTCATTTTATGTTTAAAAAAACGGGGGGGGGGGCGTCAATTAAGAAAACATATCTATTTATGTTTACAAAAAGACACTCAGTAAGGATAAACCAGAAAACACTGAAATTAGTTACCCAGAAGGTTTGGAGGGGGAGGGAAGGATAGAGTGGGAGGAATATGGGGGGCAGGGGTTACACTTAGAAAAGAGTGTGCTTTCTGTATACATTTGACTCTGGAAAAATGTAATGGTCTACATTCAAAACTTAAATCAAGAAGAATAGAAAGAGGGGAAATAACCTAAGACTGAAAGCAAGCTGAGATAAACTAGCTGTATTTCAAACAAATAACATCTACACTGAAAGGGGGATGGAGTGGGAGGAAGAAATCTAATTCAGGTAATTAATGGACAAAAGATATGTTTGACTGTATACCCTCAGGTGTGGTGGGTGGCGGGAGACCACAGGAAACAAATCTTAAACTCGTACTTTCTAGGTTTGTTTTTATAGTGATATGGGTAAGCAATTCTGAAACTTGTAGATGGATTATTGTTTGAGCAAATGAGTAATTTGGTATTATTGGGAGCCAGAATTCTCATTGTGGAAGTGAGATGCAAACGTGGAATTGAGGAAGGCAAAGAAGACCCAGTGTCAGTGATTGGAATTGGAGGTATTGGTATGGACTCATAGGTTTCTAAAATACGGATAGGTATGTGGGTATGTACATATGTATATATATAAGCATACATTTCCTAGCTCACTTCTGTAGGGATCTAGAAGCAGTGACATCCTGGTAGCAGTGAGCACATATATTTTGATTTCTAGAACATTCCTTACTAAAAGGAACCATGCTTTCTTCAGAGAAATGGCTGATTTCAGGATTGGGGCAGGGAAGGTGTAAGATGTATGGAAGATCATGTGTTGCCAGAAAATAAGGAAGTGCTTTTTAAAGATGGCGGCATTTCATAAGTATCTAGGTTGAAGGGGCTCTTACTGGCCAAATCTGGACAATTTGAGTGCCAGATAAGGACAGTAATGAATTATAAACCATTGGATAGAAATCATAACCCATGGGTCCACATTGATAATATGTAGATAAATAAAGAAATGGGAGAGAAGGGAGGGCATTTCAGCCAAAAATGAATGATAAATATAGAGGATATGTTGGAGTTGGAAACTTCATTTTACAACCATATTTATAGTAACTGGTTCAGGTAAGAATCATCAATAGATATTAAGTCTAGGTGGAAATCTGGGTAAAGAGTGTCATACTTGC
The DNA here is from genome assembly GCF_011762595.2 of Tursiops truncatus. Classification (NCBI taxonomy): domain Eukaryota; kingdom Metazoa; phylum Chordata; class Mammalia; order Artiodactyla; family Delphinidae; genus Tursiops; species Tursiops truncatus. The sequence goes on along the minus strand of NC_047040.1, from coordinate 93,772,019 downwards.
ATGGTTTTAAAGTGGCTCTTTACAGATTATACTTCTGAATTGCAAGGGAATAAATAATAAGTATGCACTGGAGAAATGGGACAGTACCTTGACTGAATGATCAAAATGAATATCACCAATAAAGGGCAGATTGTCTGCATTGAGATGTGATAATCTGAAGAGTCCAACATCACTTATGTACTGTTTGGTCCAAGAGTGCATAATCTGCATCTAATAATGAGGAAACATTAGAGAAACCCCAAATGAGAAACACTGTGTTTTAAAAAGAGCTAAAAAAAAAAGAAATACACACAACTGTGGGAGAAGATTAAAGAACCACAGGAACCAACTGAAAGATTACCCAATGGCCAACACTGGAACAATTTGTGCAATAATAAATAAAACAGTATTGGATTATAATCAAAATATAAATATCCTTGAGTCTATAGTGATAAAAATAAATCATGGAATAAATTGGAGAGGAGAGACAAATCTCCCATGCATAAGAACTCTAAATCTACTCTGCCATCAAGGAAATGGAGCATACCTCTGCACTCCATAAGTGTGGGCTGTGCACGGTGACTTCCTTCTATAGTACAGTGTGCAGCGTAGGGGAAATGAGTAGCTGTACAGTGCAGAAACCTGACAAACACCACCTTAGCCAGGTGAGCAAGGGTGACAACAGGGATAATAAGTCACATCTTGATATGATATGATGAAAATGGCACTCTACCTCTTTGGTCTTCCTCCCCAAAACATATAACTGCAGTTTAATTATCAGAAAAACAGCAAATAAGTCATAATTGAGGGACTTTTTACAAAATACCAGACTGTCTCTGGTATTTCCTCAAAACTGTTTCCTCAAAACAGTTCCTCAAAACTGTCTAAGGCCAGTAAAAACAAGAAAGTCTGAGAAACTGTCACATCCAAGGGGAGCCTAGAAACATTACTACTAAATATAATGTGATATCCTGGATGGGATCCTGGAATAGGAAACGGACATTAGATAAAAACTAAGGAAACTTTGTACACAAATATTGAGAGCCTCATTATTCATAATAGCCCCAAAGTGAAACTAATCCAAATGTCTATCAACTGATGAATACATAAGCAAAATGTTGTATATCCATACAATGAAATATAACTCAGCCATAAAAATGGAGTTCTGATATATGTTGTAACACAGATGAACCTTGAAAGCATTATGCTGAGTGAAAGAAGCCAGAAACAGAAGGCCACATATTACATGGTTCCACTTACATGGATTATCCAGAATAGGCAAGTCCATGGCGAAGGAAAGTTAGTTTAGTAGTTGCTGGGGGATTGGGGGTAGTGACTGCTTTTGGCCACTGGGTTTCTTTTTGGGGTAATGAAAATTTTCTGGACTTAGATAGTGGTGATAGTTGCATAACCTTGCAAATATGCTAAAAACCACTGAAATGTACATTTTAAAGTGGTGAATTTTATGGTATGTAAATTATATCTCAATTCCTTAAAACTAAGGAAATAGAAATAAAGTATGGAATTTAGTTCACCAAAAAAGGGAGGATGACTATACTCAAAATGTCAGTGTTATAAAAGACTGGAAAACTTCCAGATTCATTGAGATTAGAGAGGTGTGATAACTAAAGCCAATGCATGATCTTTAACTGGATCCCGTATGGTGGTGGGAAAAGGTTATAAAAGACATTATTCAGTCAATTGACAAAGTTGTACTAAGGCTAATAGCTTAGATTAAAAGTATTTGATCAGTGTTAATTTAGTTTAACTACATTCTTAATTTTAGGAAATACACACAGATATTTGGAGTTAAAGGGATATCGTATATGGAACTTGATCTCAAATTATTCAGAAAAAAATGTATGTGTGTATATATTTTATGCACCTACAGAGGAGGAGAGATACATGTGATAAAAGAGATGAGGTAAAAGGTTAGCAAATCAATGTAGGCAAAGGGTTTACAAATACTTTGTATTCTTGGAAATTTGTTTTTCTGTGAGTTAAGGAAAACAGCATTTGGAATAGTGTTAACAAGGATGTTCAACAGTGGGAGCTCATATTATTACTCTATATAAGAATGTAAATCTGTTCAAATACTTGGTAAAATAATTTGGAATATGACTTCAGTATTTGAAAAATAATAATTTTGGCATTGTCTATTTTTAGATAGATATCCTGAAGAAATTCCTCTACATGTGCACCACAAACATATGAAATAATGTGACAGGAACATTATTTTAATAGCCAAAAAATGGGGGGGGGGCATTTTAATACAGCAGTGAAAATGAGTAGACTAGAGCATGTATCAGTATTAACATCTATGCATCTCAGAAATAATGCTGAATGAAAAACAAGTCACTGAGGAGCATAACCAGAAGCAATCCATTTATACAAAGAATTAAAACCAGACAAAACTAAGCAACACATTGTTTAGGGCTACGTACATATGTGAGACAGCTATGAAGAAAAACGAAAGAAGGGAGGGCACAAGGGGGACTTGGAAAGTACTGGTGATCTGTTTCTTAAGCTCGTTGGTGTATAAACGAGTGTTTGTGTTTTCTGTATTTATAAAATACTCTGGGTATGTGTATTTTTAAAAAGTTTTTAAATTTTAAAAACGTTTCAAAATGCAAAACCCTCCAAGGCAAATAATTTTAAACCATAAATCATTAAATGAGCAAAGCAAGTTATGAAATTGTGTATGAGTTTTTGTTAAGAAATTGTATATGCATCTGTATCTTTGTGTTTATAGAAATAAGTCTGAGAAGAAAAACAAAACTGTTGTTCCTTAGGAAGTAGGATTTCTAGAGAACTTTTGCATTATACTTCTTTGTATTTACTTATGTACTTTTGAGATCTGTGAGCATTTATCAGCCAGGCTCATATTTTGAGATTATATTTCTTTTGTCTTTACTGCTGTTGAATTAAGAGCTTAAAGGTAGGGTCCAAATGTTATACATACTTTTCTAATCAGAAAAATAATAAAACAATTTCCATTTTAGAAAATAAAACCAAAAAATTTAGAGGAAGGTCACTAGCAATGTTTAGAAATCTTAACTGAGGAACACAGGTTACAAAACAGTATTTTACATACTTAATATTAGTTCACTTAATATATTATGTATATTCAAAAATCTTAAAAATATCCTGGAATGAAAATGCTCCACCACTAACAATTATTATTTCTAGGTGGTATAATTTTCAGGTGGTTTTAATTTTCTTTGTATTTTCCTAATCTGCATGTATTACATATGGAAGTAGGAAAAAAAATTATGAGAGTATTCACCATTATTAAGGACTGAAGTTCTTAGATGATTTCAGTAACATTATTCTTACCTTTGGGAGTAGCAGCTACTTACCTGACTGAGCAGCGGTAGGTACTAAGAAAAGAGAAGAGAAGAGAGCTCATCTCTACCCTTGTTACAGATGTGAGTTCAGTGGTACTCTTTCATCGGGTTGGCCAAAAAGTGCCTTCGGTTTATCTTTTTGAGCAAAGAACTGTTCCAGGTGCCTTTTACAGTCTTTCAGGGAATTGAAATTTTTTCCATTTAGAGAATTTTGTAAAGACCGAGATAAATGGAAATCCAAAGGTGCAATGTCTGGTGAATACAACCAGTGAATCAGAACTTCCCAGCCAAGCTGTAACTGTTTTTGTTTCATCATCAAAGAAACATGTGGTCTTGCATTATCCTCATGGAAGATTATGCATTTACTGTTGACTAATTCTGGATACTTTTCATTGAGTGCTGCTTTCAGTTGGTCTGATTGGGAGCAGTATTTGTTGGAATTAATCATTTGGTTTTCTGGAAGGAGCTCATAATAGAGGACTCCCTTCCAATCCCACCATATACACAACATCACCTTCTTTGCATGAAGACCAGCCTTTGTTGTGGTTGGTGGTGGTTCATTTCACTTGCTCCACGATTTCTTCCATTCCACATTGTCGTATTGTTTCATTGCCTATCACAGTCTGTTTTAAAAATGGAACGTTTGGGACTTCCCTGGTGGTGCAGTGGTTAAGAATCTGCCTGCCAGTGCAGGGGACACGGGTTCGAGCCCTGGTCTGGGAAGATCCCACATGCCACGGAGCAACTAAGCCCATGTGCCACAACTACTGAGCCTGCGCTTGAGCCGACAAGCCACAACTACTGAGCCCATGTGCCACAACTAGAGCCCGTGCACCGCAACGAAGAGTAGCTCCCGTTCGCCATAAGTAGAGAAAGCCTGCGTGCAGCAACGAAGACCAAATGTAGCCATAAATAAATAAATAAACAAACAAACAAAAACAAACCCGGAACGTTTTCATTACATTTAAGTAGAGAATTGCACGCAGAAATATGGTCAAGAAGGTTTTGTTCGCTTAACTTATGTGGAACCCAAACATCACATAACCAAGCTGGTGCAAATTTTCAACGCTCGATTTGGATGTTTTGAGTATGTCATCTATTTCCCGCGTGGTATAATGTTGATTGTTCTCAATGTCTCAGTTTGATCCCTATCAACTTCAACTGGTCTTCCTGAGCGTGGAGCATCATCTAACAAGAAATCTCCAACACGAAACTTCTCAAACCACTTTTGACGTGTTTGATCAGTCACAGCACTTCTCCATACACTGCACAAATCTTTTTTTTGCATTTCAGTTGCGTTTTTACCTTTCTTGAAATAATAAAGCATAATATGCCAAAAATGTTGCCTTTTTTCTTCCATCTTCAATATTAAAATGGCTACACAAAAATCCACCAATTGTGCTAAGTCTTTTTTTAAATGCACACTGATATGACAGCTGTCACATACGGTCTAACAAAATTATTTCGAATGAAGTTAAAGAAAACTAAGTTGCTGCTAGAGCCATCTCACGGAAAAAAGTGAACGAACCTTTTGGCCGACCCAATAAATGGCTGCTTTATTCTTTGACAACTGCATTGATCAGTTATCTAACTTCATGTCTCCTTCAGGTGCTGCACTATCTGGCAGTACAGAAACCTGCAGACCTTGCTAGGCACCTGTTACCTTGTGTAATTCATGCAGCTGTACTCAAGGTAAAGGAGGAAGGTAAATGTCTTATTTGATTAGTCATTAGTTCATTTCCAAAATAAAAGTAGATTTTGCCTAACTTATCTAACGATGGCTTTGATATTTTTAAAAATAGAAAGTCTGGAAAACATTTCTTCAGTTAAGAAGATTATAAAGCAAATAATATCTCATTCCAGTAAAGTTTTGCACTTCCCCAATCCAGAAGACAAGAAATTGGAAGTAAGTCTGATCTTTCCAAGTGTTCTCCCCAGTTGGCAATAATTATTTTAAAGATACATTTTTTAAAGGCTTTTTGCTGTCTTCCAATGTATGCCTCTCCCCTTTCGCACTGTTAGGAAATCATCCATCAAATTACTAATGTAGAAGCTATAATTGCTAGAGCCCGCTCACTGAAAGCCAAGTTTGGAACTGAGAAATGTGAACAAGAGGAGGAAAAGGAAGATCTTGAAAGGTAATTGGTATCTGATTAACTCATTTTTATCTGCAAATAGGAAAAGCCACCACTCTCTTTAGAAAATTTTTGTAAAATATTGAGAATCTTTTGTAGTGTTCCTCTATTTTTTGTAACAAGCATTGGCTAGAGACAGAGAAATATTTGTTTATCATAGGATTTGACCTCTCCTGTATCTCTTGAGTATTTGCCACGTGTTTCCATTCCTCCCACTTTTAGAACGAAGGCTTCCAGGTCTTTCTAGGAGTGTCCTTGTTCGCTCTTGGAGTAGTTGTCTGTGGAGGAACTGGCTGTTTACTCTTTGTTACTTGCAGGGCCCCAGAGCTTTGCTTTCCACTCTCACTGTTCCTTAAGTACAGGCAGAGGTGTTCTGAAACTATTTCTGCTGAATATTCCTAGTTTTTACACAAGATTTACTAAAGAGTTACTAAATCTTCTGAACCAGATTTGTGGTAGCAAATGTGCATACCTTCTGTGCTTTGTGAATGTGTTTTGAAAGAGTGACCAGATGGCCTCTCCATGATGAGGCAAATGATTGGGTCAGTCTTTTCCTCCTTCCAAGATTTGGACCATTTCGAAGGGATCCTGTCACTGTGGGTCCCTGTCCATTTTTTGCCTGAGGTACTTGAAAGGACGATGTTGTTTCAATAAGTGATAAAGTGTTTCCAAATTAGCTACTTGAGCAGCTTGAATTTGTTATAACTAAAATTTTCATCAGTCTTTCCATGAGAAATGGCATTATTGATGATAAATAATTAATATTATATGACAAGGCATTTGCTATAGCTTTTAACAAGTTCTTGTTTGAATATTATATTTTTTGTTGAAATTTTCGCCCAGCCTTCTTTGCTCTTGAAAATTCCTTCCTCTTAAATGAGAAGAATATGCTCTAATCACAGGAATTGTTTCTAAGATAGCAGTATGAGTTAGTGAGCAGGTGGTGCAGAGTTGGTGGCTCTGTGCCTTCGACTCTCTTAGCTCCACCATACGTTGTCTGTGATATACTTGGAAGTAGAGTGTTTCCAGCACATAATGGCACAGCTTACAATTGAGACTTTGCCCAGCAAAACATGTATTTTAAGCACATGCACACACACACACTCACACTCACACTCACTCATACACCTTAAAAGAACAAAAATAAGAAATAAGGACCATTGCTTTGCTGTATAAATTAAACATGGTTGTTGTTGTTAAAAATATTTTTAAAAATCTTTTATTTAGTGTAGCATCTTCTATAGTCTGAAAGAAATAGACTGAATATTTTTTCTTACACTTTGACAGAGATGGGCTTTTAAAAAAATTTACAAAAACAGTTGAAAAGCAGTAAGATTGTCATTTGAGTCGATTTTAATTCCAAATGTTGATCTGTCCTGTTAAAAAATTTCCACTCCAGCCTTGGTGTAGGGTTTGCCAGTATCATTTTGACGGTTTGTCCCCGAAATGAATCAGGGAGGATTGACCCAGTGTGAACTGAGCAGCTCGTTTTCTATCCTTTCATTACCTCTCTCTTCCAGGTTTGTGAGTTGCCTTTTGGAGCAACCTGAGGTGTTAGTTGTCGGTGCAGGAAGAGGACACGCTGGCAGGATCATTCACAAGCTGTTTGTGAATGCTCAGAGGGTATGTGAGATTCCTTATTGACTGTGTCATGATCTCTCCAGGCCTCTGCTCAGTAAGGTACTGTTTTGATTCCCACACATGGCCGATTCTACAGCTGCTAATAACAGCATTGGATTCGAACACTGAAGAAATAATGACTCTCAACAGTAACTTTTTAGTCTTTGAAATCCATCTGCTTTCTTACATGTTTAAATAAAATGATAAGTTTATTTTAGTACCTAAATTTCAGAAGTTAAAATGGCCTGAAATTCCTTGTTAACGAATCTGATAGGGACTTGTTTAGCAATGGCCAGTGCTGTGCTGTGGAAAAAATGTTTACTACTTTCAAATTAGAGTTTAGTTTTACCAGTTTTAAACTCCATGTACTGCATTGGATTCACAACTTAGCTTGGAGTTAGTAAATCTAACTATTCTTACAATGGTGAAGAGATCTAACTTCAGAGGGTTCCTAAGAAGGAAAAGCAAGATTCAGATTTTTAGGACTATGGAAAACAGTCTTCAGCACAGAAAGAAAGCTCAATTTGAAAACTTCCCTGGGTCATTAGCTCTACTGATAAAAATTTTAAAAATCGTATAGTACCTCTGACATTCTAAAACTGTTACGATTTGGATTTTTATGAGGATGGTGTTAGTTATACTTTGGGTTGATTCTCTCTGTACTGATCTTGTTTACTGGTTAAGAGGTGCTGGTATTCCGTAGGTGATTCTCACATCAGGACTCATTAATATTAAAGATTATGATAAAAGTATTTTGAAGTGTACTAAACACAGGGTGCCCCTTATGTAGCACTGTGATGACACTAGAATGGCCCAGTTTTGAAGGTATAATTCTCACAGTCAATGAGAAAAAGAATTTTCGTGGGTTTACACATGGAATAAAAACTTCATAATCTCCTTTGAGTCGGTCTGGAGTGCATCGAATATATGAATTTGAATATATTGAATTTGAATATATTCAAAATCATAGCCAAATATACTGATAGGAATTTTAGCAAGAACTAAAACCTGAGATTATTTATGGGGTGGCCCGCTAAATTTTAAGGATTTCAAGTTAAGAACCAAATATTTCCTTATAAATTAAAGCTCTAGGAAACAATAGATGCTTACTTTGATTTATTTTGTTTTTCTCTCTGGCATGAAACCAGAACCAAGTCTGTTTTCACATCCTGTGATATATTTGCCAGTTTACTAGCCAGCGCTTATAAGCACATTTCCTTGTTAACACCAATATGAATTTTCCTTATACTGCAAAAATTCTTTCATTTTTTAAAACCTGTGTGTTACGACAATTTAAAATCTGAAGTATTTATAAAATATTTTTAATGCTGAGAGTAGAACACTCTCATTGTTCTAAATACGTAAGCAAAATTATTTTCCCCAATATGGAAATAAGCTTTTTCCCTGAGACTGTAAGTAAAGTCTTACTGTAAAAATTTGGATAATACAGAGAATTATAATGAAAAATTAATGACACTGAAAAATGAATCACATTAATCTCACTACCCACTGGTGATCACTGTCAACATTTAACATCTAGTATATACAAATATATGTAAATTTTACAAAATAGGATTATATTACATAGTTTACTTTGTTCTTACTTTCCGCTCAATGTAATTATCTTTCTGCATTAGTAAATATAAGAGTGTATCATCTTTTCCCTGGGCTCATTGTATAGCTAATCCCCTTTAATGGATACTGAAATTGTACATTCATCCCACATTTTATAATTTTAAAATATTTTAAACTTTCAAACCTTGAAGTGAATGTTTTTAGGGAATTGGCAGACTGTAATCCATATAACAAGCACCTGGTTGGTACATTTTTAAACTCACCTTTTAAATATCTGGCTAATTAATAGAAACCATTCAAATTTATTCACATAATTTTTCGTAATTGATACTTTATATCAATTCTATTAAATCAAGATGTTAACTTTTTTAAAGTTATAAAATTTCACTGAAAATATTTTATAGCCTACAGTAATTTTACATATTTAGAACTTTTCCTTAAAATCATACATTTAATAAACTTTCATCATGATTTTGTCAGTGGTATATCCATATTTAAATGGAATTCAGCAAACAGACCACTGATTGGATTTTGCCTTAGTCTTTCTAAATTGAATAAGTCAGACATCTAGTCTTAAATTCATTGGGTTATCTATTTTTCAAGACATGAGTACTTTTTTTAGTATCTTAATCTTTGGGAAAAGAGCTAGATTTTTGCTGAATCATTTCCCCATTAAGTGACACTCTGTACGTTGCCTCTTTAGCCATCAGATGCATGAGTAGTGAGATTTGTCTGCTCAGTTGGACGGCTAGGTGTGTTGTATGTGGTGTGTTTTTGTCTTGATATTCTTTTGATAGGATCATGTTCCTTAACGTAGTGCATGCTGTCTCTGAAATAATCTTGCAGTCTCTTGTCTAGCTCTTTTTAAACCATCTTGCTTGTTTCCCTTTCATCACTGTTTCTTTTCTCACCCTTTCTCAAGCTGACTGAATCTTCTGATGAGGTAACAAAATAGCCTTTGTCCCTCATAGTTCCTTGTTCCTTCCCATCCCTCTAACTTCATAAGGTCATTAAGACTAACCAACCACCTCTTTAGCAGTCTGGGTTTGGCATACCTTTCTTGCTGGTGTTTAGCATAACATGATTTCATATTTCCATTGCCAAAGCAATTATTTTTTTCCAAATTGATGGTATTGTGAAAGAAACATAGTGATCAGAGTTAAAATGAAAGCTCTAGTTGAATACGTATTTTATTCAATTATAATGAAAAAATAGATGCCTTTAATATTGAGAACTTCTCTTGTGGCCACTGCTACATTTCATGGACCTCTGTCACTTCCGCGTTACATTAGTCACCCACCCAGCAAACAAAACCAGTGTCCTCAGTTTTAATTTGACAAATGAACCTTAAAAAGAATTGAAAGAATCGGTAAAAAAAATCATCTTTCCAGACTCTGGAGAGCAGCATTTCCTTACTGGACTGAGGACATCAGACTTGGACTTGGGTCATTGCTAGAAGAAATGTATAGAAACCAGAACAGCTCCATTGTCCCTCTTCATCAGATGTCTGAATATGGCCCTCACTTTCCAAAGCAGATTGCCTGGCAGTCATTATCTTCTGTCTGTGTCACCAGTTTATTTGTAATCTCTGGCTGCTCATGCAGTGTTTCAAGCTTCTTGCATTTTCTGTGTTGTGATTTTTGAGCAATCATAACATAACTGACTGCATTACTGAGTAATGTAGAACATTTTAATGTATTTATCATGCTTATTCAGCTGTCCTTCAAAATGATCTGAGTTTAGCATTCGGCCTGCTCTTGAACTAGCATGTGATTCTCTTCAAGGCTGCAGCCATGGCTCCGCCGGAGGAGGATCTGAAGAGGATGGTCCCCCCAGAAGAGAAGAGGCAGAACCTGGCGGCAGACTTCCCACCCGCTGCGGGCCGGGAGCTCATTTTGCGCACGACCGTGCCCCGCCCCGCTCCCTACTCCCGGGCTCTGCCTCAGCGCATGTACAGTGTCCTCACCAAAGAGGATTTCAGGCTTGCAGGTGCCTTTTCATCAGATACCTCCTTCTTCTAATCCTTCTAGAGTTCCCTCATTTGTGGCTTCACAGACAGTGCTAACCCCTTCTGTGGGAAGGAGTTTGTGCCAGTCAGAACCTGAGAGGCCATGAAGAGGACCTGTCCAGTTTGGTGATCAAGAATCATACCAGCATCTGAGAGACTTTACACTGGGCTGTCTAGGGTCTTGTGGGGGCAGAGGAATGGGCTTCAGCTATTGAAAGATTTCTTTCCCAAAGAGATGGCCCTTGTTGTTTGGGGGATGGGGGGGACCAGAACAACAGCAGGAGGTCTGTGTACTCCCTCCAGCAGGATTGTGTTCATTTCTTCTTTTCCATGACTATCCCTTAGGCTATTGCCCTGCATTCATAGTCTCTATAAACACCTATTATATTTATTAGTATCAAGTATGCAAAGTAGAGTACCAGTTAACTCAGATTTCTGGATATTTTGGTGGTAGCTTCTACTCCCAGAATCTGTTTTTAAAATACTAAATGACATTCTGTTTATTCAATCACCTGGTGGCCATCTTTACTGTACTAATTGACTTTTGATGAGCATTTTGAATATTCTAGGAGAAAGCCTGGAATTTCACAGTCTATGTGTTTTTCCATGTAACTGTGACTTAAATGTATTCCTTCCGATAAAAAAACTATATATTAAATGTCACTGCAAATTAGTTTTATATCTCTCGTAAGGTTTGTTTCTCTGACTTGTTTTGTCTTTGGTTGTCCTGGAAGATATCACCCTGCAGATCATTGTTCTCTCTCCTGCTGTACAACATGCATTCCTTTTTTTGTGGTTGCTTGCAGTATTTAATGAAGCAGAGATGAGCACACGCTAAAAATACAGCCTCTGAACGTAGAGATTATCGTGCAGTTAGTATAATTTGGCATATGTGCTAATGTAATGAATAGAAGATTACTTCAGTGAACTATTTTGCTTTTGTATTATAGTTAAAATGAAGATAATTGATGGGGGATGTGTAGCACCCAGCATAAGGATAACAACAACATATTTCTAGTTATATGACGATCAAGATTTATCAAGTCTGTGTTGCTATATGGCCTCTGTTCGGTAATCTTAAATCTATTTTTAGGGCTAAAATTCCCACTTTAATCCAAAGTAAAAAATGATTATACTGAAGCATAGACCTTGCCTATGTAACTTTAAAGAATTAATAGAGCTCTGTAAACCCTATATTATTTTCGTTAAAAAATGTAAATATGTGTGTACACAATGTATATATATGCATATATATATATATATATATATATATATGTATGTATGTATGTATGTAGTATAGGAGGCTCTAGCTGATTACCTCCTGGCCTTCACAGCACTCTTCTCTGAGATGCTGGATTTGACTGCTGCTGGTAAACCACACAGTGCAGCCCGAGGACTGAGCACAGTACCAAGGAGAAACATACCTTTCAAGGACAGCGTTTGTCTGCTTTCTAATGAGGAAGTTAATAACAAAAAAAATTTTTCAAAGAGAGGTTGGACTTTAAAAAGGCGTTGTGAATCTAATAAAAGGGAAGGTGTTGCTTTCTCTGGCTAATTTTCTCTTCTTTTCTCCCCTCCAGTGGGCATTTTGTTCTTATTTCAATTAGTTTTATGCTGTCTCGGATTTTCCTAAATATTTGCAGCCTGCTGAGTCTTGCAGGGATCTCAGGAACACTTTGTGCCTTTTTTAATGACATTCCATTTTACTTTTATTATAGTTAATGTGTTTGTTGATTTTAAGATATTTTAAAGTATCTACTTCGTATCAGGTACTGTACTAGGCAATTAAGGTAAAACAGAAACCGAACATACTCCCTCCTTTCAGTGACCTTCCCATCAGGTAGGGAAGACTGAGGTAACATTGCTATAAAACGGAGAGTGCAGTCAACTCGACGGTATGAACTAGAGGTCCAGTGTTTATTTAGTAATTCATTCATTTGTTGGTAGTGGAGACTAATACATGCAGTAATAGTGAATAGAGGACTTCCCTGGTGGTGCAGTGGTTAAGAAGCCGCCTGCCAACGCAGGGGAAATGGGTTGGAGCCCTGGTCCGGGAAGATCCCACATGCTGCGGAGCAGCTAAGCCTGTGCACCACAGCTACTGAGCCTGCGCTCTAGAGCCCGCATGCCGCAACTACTGAGCCCGTGTGCCTAGAGCCCGTGCTCTGCAGCAAAGAGAAGTCACTGCAATGAGAAGCCCGCGCACCACAACAAAGTAGTCCCCGCTCGCCACAGCTAGAGAGCCCTCGCGCAGCAGCAAGACTCAACACAGCCAAAAATAAATAAATAAATTTGTGTTTTTAAAAATAGTGAATATGAGGGGTTATGGGAGAGGTTTTTCAGTCAGGCTTTAGGGATCAGGGAAATCTTTCTAGAGGAGATGATTTCTAAGTAGGAGCTGAGGTGGGAAGTATGGAAAATTGCTTGCAAAGAAGAACTACAGTTATTTCCCCGTCCCTGTACGCTTGCCCTAATTGTGATTGTGCCGCTGCTCCCATGAAGTGGACTTTATCTTTCCAGCTCTTCATTCTGGACTTTGCCGTGTCTTTCTTTGGTCAATGGGGTGTTAGCAAGCGTGACACAGGCAGAGACTTGAAAAGTATTTGCACGTTGAGGTTTGCCTTCTCTTCCTCCTGGGAGCTGTGAGACATGCAAAGAAGCCTGCAGAAGGAAGAGAGAGTTGGCGTGGTCTTTTATGCTGCAAAAATGAACCGATACAGGAGGGCGTAGGAAGATTGTTACGGGTAGAGAACACAGAATGTGCAGAAAACTCAGGAGCAAAGGAAAATGTATCTTTGGAGAATAGCCAGCATTTCAGTTTGGCTGGGTGAGGTACCCAGAGTAGAAAGAGGAAAGATGTGAAGATGGTGAGGTCACTGAGGTGAGATGAGGAAGTTCTGGGTAAACCACAGCAAGAAGTTAGGGCCGTGTCTTTGGGGCACTGGTGAGTCAAGAGTTTGAAGCAAGGGAGTGACGTGGTGGGTTTTAGACCCACCTCTCTAAATGGATTGGAGAGGCTAAGAGGTATTTACACATCCTAGATCTGGTACTAAATTGGAAAGTAGCAATTATATCATCAGTGGCTTTTTCCCCCTCCTTTGTGCTTTGTAACATGTTGCAGAGAGCCTGACAAGTGCTTGTGGAACCAACAGGAAGTGTCCTCACGTGGGCCCTCCCACTTTATGTGTCCCTATACCACCATAGTAATCCAGATTTTTCTTCAGGATGGGATTTTTAAAACTCTCTAAGCATTTATTTTTATATTCCATTCATTAGTTCAGCAGACGTTTATTGAATGCCAGCTATATGCCAGGTACTGTCCTAGGCGATGGCGATGGGGATACAGCAGTGAACAGGACAGGTAAAAGGCCCTCAATGGCGTTTACATCAAGGGATAAGTATGATCAAATTACCTGAGTGGGGGGATAGTGGTTTATGGACAGGTGATAAAGGCCTGTGAAGCAGTGACATTGAACAGAGACCTGAATGAAGTGAGGGAGCTGGCCTTGTGGGCGCCTGGGAGATGACCCCAGACGGGATAGAAAAAGGCAGAGGTATGAGTAAACGTGGTATGTCGGAGGCGCCGAGAAAAGGCCAGAGTGGCCAGGGAGTAGAGTAGGGGAGGGAAAAGGATGAAGAAATGAAAGTTGGGCAAACGTGCAAAGACCAGATCACACTAAACATTAGGAGTTGGGATTTGTTTTCTTGATTGAAAGGGAAAGCCAGTGGAGAATTTTGAAGGGGGCGGGCGGGTGGGGCATGGTGTCATGATCTGACATTTGGAAACTCTTCACTCTGGCTGCTGTGTGGAGAATACACTGCAGAGGCAGGGGTGCAAGCAGTGAAACTAGGAGTGTTGATGGTTTGCACTGGAGTGGTAGCAGCGGAGGGGGTAAAAGGTGATCAGATTTGGTACACGTTTTGGAAGCAGAATGCACAGAATATGCTGACGGAATTACTGAGGGTATGAGAAAGAGTCAAGGGTGAGCTGGAAGTTTGGGGCCTGAGTAACCGAGTGATGCTGTCACATACTGAGATGGGGAAGGCTGAGGGGAGAGCAGGTTTGCGGGGAGGATGCGAATAAAGATTTGGAGTTAGGACTTGCTAACTCTGAGCTAACAATTAGATCTACCTGGGGGAGCCAGCGTCTGGGGTGGCCGCAGTGGCTCCCCGCCTCCTCCCTCCTGGGATTCACACCCTTGTGTAGTCTCCACCCCAAAATTGTACCAGAGCTGGGCTTTGTGGTGAAAAGAACACGGAAAAAGTGTTGGTGTGTCACTCCCAAGATTAGGTTAGGAAAGACATGCGTCTCAGAGTGGCTTTCTCTCTCGGATCACTCACTCTGGGGGAAGTCGACTGCCAGGTCGCAAACGACCCTAGGGAGAGGCCCACATCCTGAGGAATGGGGGCTCCTGCCAGAAGCCATGTGAGCTTGGAAGTGGATTCTCCCCAGTCTCAGAAGACTGCAGCCTCCTGAGGGACCTTGCACCAGAACTGCCAGGCTAAGCTGCTCGTGGTTTGCCGACCCTCAGAAACCGTGAGAGAATGTTTGTTATTTTAAGCTTCTGAATTTGGGGGCCATTTTATACAGCAATAGATAATTAATACAGTTAAAAGTGATTGTGTAAGTTTGGAGTTTAAGGAAAAGGTTAGAGCTTGTGCTATAAATTGGGAAATTCAGATACAGTACTTAAGCCATAGGACAGTATGAGACCACTCAGAAGTGAACATAATGCAAAGAGATGGTCTGGGGATTGAACCAGATATCAGGAAGAGGAGGAGGACGGCCAGAGGACACAGGGAAGGAGTAACCACTGATGTAGAAGGAAAGCCAGAAGTGTGATGTTCTAGAAGCCAAGGAAAAAAAAAATTGAAGGAGGGAGTTGATCACCTGGGTCAAATGCCATTGAGACACTGAGTAAGATGCGGCCTAAGCACTGACTGGTGCGTACCTGTGCTTGCAGAGTAACAAATGCAATCAGAGAGGTAATACAGTTCTTACTGGGAAAGAACAGAGGTGACCACCGGGTGGGAAGATTCGTGTCCCCGCCAACCAGTGCTGCACTTAACACTTCCTCCCTATACCAGATGGGGTTTTGGTTGCTGTGTACTCTTCCTTGCCAGGAACTGAAGGACTACTCAGCTGGGTGAGTAGGGGGTGGGTGCAGGAGGGTAGGATGAGGGAGAGGGCAAGAGCATGAAGCCAGTTCAGTCTGTTTCAAGCCAACTGTAACCCGCTCTTGCTGCCTGCGCATTTCTTCTGGGCATGCAGGGTCATGGATAGGACTTGGCATTCAGCAAACAGTGAACGAATGAATGCATCTCAGTGGCAAAACTTGTCTTTGAATCTTCTCAACTCAATTTCTTTGTCACTGGGCACCATAAAACCAGAGTGTCGCAGGATATTAGCTCCTGAAAGCCAAAGGCTGCTGCCAGCATTTCTCTAGCTCTGAGAAGTGGAGCTTGGCATCAGCCTGTGAAAGTGGGCTGGCCTAATTCTTGAAATACAAAATAAAGCTAGTTCATATTAACACAACTTCTTTGCCAGCAGTTTTTCCCCTGGGAGCTTGTGATGTCTGACTGGTGGTCGTGGATAAATTGCCCCATGAAGGCTGGCCTACTGCAGGGATCATTTCTGGGCTGAGCTTACCTGCCAAGGAGGGCAGCCGGACCAAAGGCCCCTGCTTGGCCCCTACCTGGAGAGGACAGGAACGTGGCTCAGTCTCTGATTGGGTCTCTGGGGACGCGCCCCTCTCGTCCCCTCCCCGAGGCCAACCTCGGCAGTTCCTGGCAGAGATCTTAATGTCGCCTCAGAGGCACATTTTCCTCTGCTGCTTTGTGGCTGAGTGAGCCTCTCAAAGGAAGGTACATATCTGCCCTATCAGGTTGAAAAAAAAAAAAAGCTGGATTTTTTTTTTTCATGCAAAACCATGATAGAATGTTTATTTTTTGTTTAAGTTTGCAGGTTTGTCTCCATCTTTGTCCCAGAATAAGGTAGACGAATGGCCTGTGAGGGAGCCATGTGCAGGCTGGGCCGGCTGGTGCTGCAGATGCTGTTAGCTGGGTTCAAAGCTGGTGAGTTGACCGTCTATAGTACTGAGCAGGCCTGTGATAAAAAGTATTTCCCAGGAGAGAAAAAGAGAATTCGTCACTGTATTAGTTTCCTAAGGCTGCGGTAACAAAGTATCACAACCTGGGTGGCATAAAAATGGCAGAAATTTATTGTCTCACAGTTCTGGAGGCTCTAAGTTGGAAATCAAGGTGTTGGCAGGACGGTGCTCTCCCTGAAGCGTGTAGGGAAGGAGCCTGCCTTGCCTGTTTCTAGCTGCTGGTGGTTGCTGGCATCCTTGTTCCTTGGCTCCCAGCTGCAGCGCTTCTGTCTCTGCGTCTGTCATCACATGGCAGAGTGTCCCTCCACCCCACCGTTGAGTCTGTGTCTGTTTTTTTGGACACCAGCCATCCTGCTCCAGTATGACCTCACCTGAACTAGTTACATCTGCAGTGACCTTATTTCCAAACAAGGTCACGGTCTGAAGTACTGGGGTTAGGACTTCAACATATCTTACTTTTTTGGACGGGCACTGGGGTCACAGTTCAACCCCTAAAAGCGTCGTTCAAAAGACATCCAGATGGATACGTGCCCCTCTAGTTGCTGGTAGGCCCTGGGCCTGATGGCAGAAGCACAGACCTGGCTCAGGAGAGGTCAAATCCCAGCTTTTATCAGCCACAAGATGCCAAACCTCTTCCTCTGCAAGATGGGGTGTTACAAAAACTAAACAAGATAATATCTGAAAAGTGCCCAGCATGCTCCAGGTACTTAGCTGTACTAAGTGGCCCAGCTGTGGACGAATGACCACTTAGCTGTTGGCTACAAGCTCTGGTTTTCACGTGAGGACACGTCCAGCAGCCGGTGCTCATAGAGATGACGCAACGAGAGAGGGACTTCGAAATCTCCTACCCTCTCATCAAACGAGTGGTTTTCTTTTGATTCCTTTCCCCCTCCTTGGCACCCGGCTCCATGGAGGAAGTTACAGTTAAAGGCTGAGTAGACTTTATCGAGGCGGAGGGCTGGGGCAGGAACCTGGGAAGAGTCCTGGCTCGTTCCAGGCTGCAGGCTTATCTGCAGAGGCCCCCAGCCCCGATGCCAGTGTGGCCAGAGCAGAGAGGGAAGCGGCGGCCGGTTCAGCACCTCACATGCCCCTTTGGGGAGTTTGGAGCTTGTTGAGTGAGAACAAAGAAGCTCTGGAAGGTTTTCAGTAGAGGAACAGAGGTGTGAGACGAGACTCACCCATCAGGAACTAGAGTGGTCGCCATGGTGATCCCCGCACGAGATGGCAGTGGCCTTGACCACGGCAGTAGTGAGGGGGTGAGAGGTTCAGCAAGCAACACTGTCAGGACTTGGAGAAGCCGGGGCGGTGGGCAGTGAAAGCCGGGGTGAGTCTGGACGCCCTGCTCTGACCCCTGAGGGGCAGCGGCTCTGCTGGGAGAGGGACCCGTGGCTCGTAACCAGCCACCTGGCGGCATGACAGCCTCCAGCGAGGGTACCCGGCTGGGCGCTCCAGTGCGACCTGCACCCTCTGTCACCTGACAGGATGGGCTGCAGTCTCGCGAGGGAGCCCAGTGCTTACCGGGAGCCCCAGTCTTACCGCTGGCTGATGACGGGGGAGGGAGTGTGCACTGCACGACTTACCTTTCCTTGAGCGGCCTCCGCTACAAACACTTGTCAGGACGCTGACCTGGGCTCCCTCCGTAGTCACATGATATGACACAGTGATGTGTCAGTGTGGATCAGAACTTTCCTCAGGTTCTTCAGCCATTTGACAGTTTGAGTAAATAATGACTTGTCAGTGCTATTTATTCACATTCCTCTTTCTCAGCCCTGTTTTTGGCCCAGAACACTCTTTATTTTTGTCCGTGTTACATAATGAGGGAACGGCATTCTTAGTAACCCACTGTCACTCCTGTGTTATCTTGCCTACATGAAAAAAGGAAATATTTTTAGAGTGTGAATTTCCCAAACGTCCTCTACTATTTCTGGGGCTGAAGGCATAACGTCATGGCGGGAGGGTGGCATGGGGAGAGGGCCCAGTCGTCTCCCGTTTGGCCGGGGCTGACCCTGGGCCTCAGGAGCTGGCTGGACATCCTGTCTGCCCCATCCTGTCCCGGCTAAGTGGCGGAGGCTCCTCTCTGCCCAGGGTTTTACGTGTTCAGCAGCGGATTCAGGAGCCTAGGAATAATCTTAATTGATATTCTTCATTCCTATTGTTTCAGGATATTCAAAAGAGTGGTCGGGGTGGGGGGGAATGACCACAAGCAGTGAACCCCTATTCTTAAGCACACAAGTGACAGGCTCATCCCCTATGTGGGGGGTGCCTGTCAAACTGGGGAGGCGAAAGTGTCTTGCATAAGTTTGAAAGGCTCCTTCCTGGCTGGCCATCTGGAGGCTTCCCTGAAATGGGTGTGACGGGGCCAGTGAAGTCCCAACAGGATGGGCTCGGCTGAGCCAAAGAACGTCTATAATAGCAAATCTGGGGGCTGCCCTGGGGGCACAGTGGTTAAGAATCTGCCTGCCAATGCAGGGGACCGGCGTTCGAGCCCTGGTCCGGGAAGATCCCACATGCCGCGGGGCAACTAAGCCCGTGCGCCACAGCTACTGAGCCTGCGCTCTAGAGCCTGAGAGCCACAACTACTGAGCCCACGAGCCACAACTACTGAAGCCCGTGCGCCTAGAGCCCATACTCTGCAACAAGAGAAGCCACTGCAATGAGAACCTCTCGCACTGCAACGAAGATTAGCCCCCGCTCGCCGCAACTAGAGAAGAGCCTGCACGCAGCAATGAAGACCCAACACAGCCAAAAAAAAAAAAAGTTTGTCCAAAGAGCCTGGGCGTTTCAGGTCTTGCCAATCTGGCTGGAGAGCCAGACATGTTTCCTTCCTGTGTTTATGGGATTCCCCAACAGCGTCCTGGTTGAAAACCACTTCTGGAAGCTGGTGCACAACCACCTGTGGGGAAAGGTGACCCACCTCTAGGCTGGGAGGAGTTGAGACAGACCTCCCTGGGCTGTAATGGGAACAGTTGACCCAGCAAGTCCTGTGGGAGAGTCAGGAGACAGGGGACCCTCACCACTGAGAAGTCATCTGAAACCTTTGCAAATGGCCACATTATACATGATCTTAGGGCAGATCATCTCCCACAGTTAAATAAACTACTCCAGAGTTTCTCAAACATGAACAATGTACGGTGCCTCTTAAAGGACGAGCTTCTTGCAGACCCTGGCATTGCCTTTGGCTCACTTAGCAGCACTGTGATAGTAATCTCAACTGGGGACGTAGGCACCCCAATCTTCAGAGGAGCAAGAATAGCTGGTAGTCATCGCTTAGATTATCACTGAAATGAAAAAAACACTTTTAAAAGGATCAGAGAACTCAGACCCCAGAGACTACATTCTCAGACCCTGTGGTGGGAGAAAGGCCTGTGCAACCTGTGGGACATGGCAGAGAGCTGCTTCCAGGTGGGAACACAGCACATTAGCTTAATACTCAACAGTCCTGTGAAAAATGAGCAACACCCAGCTGAAACTACACATCCTCTCCAAGGGTTTACTGCACACAAGATGTTCCTGGCCTGAAGAAGTATACTTAGGCCCATGGGTGCAGGTGTTCTCCTAGCCCTCCTCCCACCTCTGTGGAGAGGACAGTTCTAGGTTTGTCTATGACCATCGTACGTACTCTCAGGGTTAGTGATGGGAGGAGCTGTGCAGGGTGGAAGCAGCTAGTCTGAGAGCTGAAGGGCCTAGCCAGATGCACGGGAAGGTCAAAGGTTCAGTCCACATGCATGTCTCGGGTGCAGCTTGAGGTAGCCATGACGTGTGGTCACTAGGCTGATGCACGGATTTGAATCATTTCTGGAAATAAGAAGGCTAGTGGGTGACTCTAGCTGACCACCCAGCATCTGCCTCTCCATGTTCACGTAGGTTCCATGAGAAAAACTGGCTCTGTAAAGAAAGCAAGCTAGAGGGGGAAGAGATTTAGTAAAAGGGTGACTGGATGTTTGTGTCCCCCTGGAATTCATATGTTGAAATCCTAATCCCCAGTGTGATGGTGTTAGGAGTTGGGGTCCTTTGGAAGGTGATTAGGTCATGAGGATGGAACCCTAACAAATGGGATTAGTGTTCTTATAAAAGAGACCCCAGAGAACTCTCCCCCTCTTCCTGCCGTATAAGGACACAGTGAAAAGTCAGCAGCTGGTGTCCCAAAAGAGGGCCTTCACTAGACCTTGGCCATGGTGGCACCATGATCTCAGATTTCCAGCCTCCAGAACTGTGAGAGATAGATTTCTCTTGTTGATAAGCCACCCAGTTTAGGTATTTTGTTATAGCAGCTTGAGCTAAGACAGGCTGGCTTTAAATTAAAGAGTGGTTTTCAAATTTTTGGTTGGTTAGTGATGTAATTAAACACAATGAATATAATACAGCATTAGTGGCAGAACTTTATAAATGACTTCAGGCTTATATTTACATCATCATTAAAGGTCACATATTTTTCAATTTCATGCGGAAAAGTATTGGTTAGAGGGATGCAGTTGGGTTCTTTTGGTTGTAAGCAATAAAGACCAGAAGTAAGGATTCATGGGGAGCAGTGAGGGCCATGAAATGAAACTGAGCCATCATAGGCCTGACCACGTGGAGTCTAGAGTCTGGGGTTTCGGATTTGGGTCAGCTCTAGAGAATCTTTGCAGCAGGAATTCCTGGCTTCTCACCCTAGTGTATGACCGTGAATGTGACTTGGCTCCGAGTAACTGTCTTTCTGTCCCTGTACGAGCTGGCTTCCTCCTCTTGTCCAGTTTGATTCCTCTGGACTTTCCGCTTGCTCAGGGTCCATGGCAAGTTCTCCAGCTTCTACATCACCACTTTTCAATACAACCTTCTGTTGATAACTAGCTCGGTCTTTCACTTTTCTAGTTCCATAGAGAAGCATCCAATCAGCCCACTTCACCTTTTCATCCAGCCTGTTAGGCATAATTTGTGGGCCAGCCTTGGGTTGTCCCTTCAGCTGTGGTGAGAAATGTTCATGGATATCACATGCTTACTGCCCCCTTAGGAGGGTCATGAACCAGAAAGAATCCTTTAGAAGATGGTGTGGCTGTAACTCCAGCATGGTTGGGTTTATGATTTTAGTTATTCCTGAAGGTTTCTATTTAACTTTTTTTTTTTTGAAACTTAGAAAGTTGCAAGGATAGTACAAAGAAATCCTGTAGATCCTTTACCCAGATTCACCCATTGTAAATATTTTGCCATTTTGGTTTTCTAGGCCAAGTTATCTGTGTTAGATAGACATTATGAATCCCCCATCCCCCTTCTGCCCACCTTAACGTTTCCTCCTCACCACGTTCTGATGGAGAGAAATGACCAAAGCTATGTGTGGTCGATTCTCAGGAAAGAACTTGTCAGAACAGTCACTGAGCTGATTTAGGAAATACATTTTCAAATCTGAATCCTCCTTATTAGATGCTGTAGTGATCTAGTGATATTTTTATTATGTATGACAAAATCAGTGCAATTAAAGTTTAAGGAAAGATAAAGAAAACGGCATCCTAGATACTCTGAAAAACC